>NC_086103.1:87953415-88218437 GCF_963921235.1 Mobula hypostoma | reverse complement strand
ACTGCCCAGTCAATCCACTCAGTGCCCAGTCATTAAACTCAGTGCCGTGTCAATCCACTCAGTGCCCAGTCAATCCTCTCAGTCCCCCGTCAATCTAATCACTGCCCAGTTATTCCTCTCAGTGCCCAGTCAATCTAATCACTGCCCAGTCATTCCACTCAGTGCTCAGTCATTCCTCTCAGTGCCCAGTCAATCCACTCATTGCCCAGTCGATCCAGTAAGAGCCCAGTCATTCCTCTCAGTGCCCAGTCATTCCACTCAGTGCCCAGTCATTTCATTCAGTGTCCAGTCATTCCACTCAGTGCCCAGTCAATCCTCTCAGAGCCCAGTCATTCCTCTCAGTGCCCAGTCTGTCCACTCAGTGCCCAGTTATTCCATTCAGTGCCCAGTCAATCCTCTCAGTGCCCAGTCATTCCACTCAGTGCCCTGTCATTCCATTCATTGCCCGGTCAATCCTCTCAGTGCCCAGTCAAACCACTCGGTGCCCAGTCATTCCACTCAGTGCCCAGTCAATCCTCTCAGTGCCCAGGCATTCCATTCCATGCCCATTCATTCCACTCAGTGCCCAGTCATTCCACTCAGTGCCCAGTCAATCCAATCAGTGCCCAGTCAATCCACTCAGTGCCCAGTCAATCCACTCAGAGCCCAGTCTTTCCTCTCAGAGCCCAGTCATTCCTCAGAGTGCCCAGTCAATCCACTCAGTGCCCAGTCATTCCACTCTGTCCCCAGTCAATCCTCTCAATGCCCCCTCAGTCCTCTCAGTGCCCAGTCATTCCATTCAGTGCCCAGTCTTTCCACTCAGTGCCCAGTCAATCCACTCAGTGCCCAGTCAATCCACTCAGAGCCCAGTCATTCCTCTCAGTGCCCAGTCATTCCATTCAGTGCCCAGTCATTCCACTCAGTGCCCAGTCATTCCATTCAGTGCCCAGTCATTCCAGTCAGTGCCCAGTCATTCCTCTCAGTGCCCAGTCAATCCTCTCAGTGCCCAGACATTCCACTCAGTGCCCAGTCAATCCTTCAGTGCCCAGTCATTCCACTCAGTGCCCAGTCAATCCTCTCATCGCCCAGTTATTCCTCTCAGTGCCCAGTCAATCCATTCAGTGCCCAGTCATTCCACTCAGTGCCCAGTCATTCCTCTCAGTGCCCAGTCAATCCTCGCAGTGCCCAGTAAATCTACTCAGTGCCCAGTCATTTTACTCAGTGCCCGGTCAATCCACTCAGTCACAGTCATTCCACTCAGTGCCCAGTCATTCCATTCAGTGCCCCATCATTCCACTCAGTGCCCAGTCAATCAACTCAGTGCCCAGTCAATCCACTCAGTGCCCAGTCATTCCATTCAGTGCCCAGTCAATCCTCTCAGTGCCCAGTCATTCCATTCAGTGCCCAGTCAATCCTCTCAGTGCCCAGTCATTCCATTCAGTGCCCAGTCAATCCTCTCAGTGCCCAGTCAATCCACTCAGTGCCCAGTCAATCCTCTCAGAGCCCAGTGATTCCTCTCAGTGCCCAGTCAATCCACTCAGTGCCCAGTCATTCCACTCAGTGCCCATTCTTTCCATTAGTTTATCAGATATCCTATTCTTCCTTAATTCTCATCAAAATTCCCCAGATTCTCCCTCTAGGGGTAATTTATAGAGGACAATTAACTCACCCAACCACAAGTCTTTAGAATGTGGGTGGGAATTTTAATACATGGGAGAAAATCCACCGTGTCACAGGGAGAATGTGCAAACTTCACAGAGGTCACTCTCAAGCCCAGGTTGCTGCCCACTCAGTGCCCAGTCAATACTCTCAGTGCCCAGTCATTCCACTCAGTGCCCAGTGAATACTCTCAGAGCCCAGTCATTCCTCTCAATGCCCAGTCAATCCCCTCAGTGACCAGTCATTCCACTCAGTGCCCAGTCAATCTTCTCAATGCCCCCTCAATCCTCTCAGTGCCCAGTCATTCCACTCAGTGCCCAGTCATTTCTCTCAGTGCCCAGTCAATCTTCGCAGTGCCCAGTCAATCTACTCAGTGCCCGGTCATTCTACTCAGTGCCCGGTCAATCCACTCAGTGCCCAGTCATTCCACTCATTGCCCAGTCAATCCTCTCAGTGCCCAGTAAATCTACTCAGTGCCCAATCATTCCAATAAGTGCCCAGTCAAACCTCTCACTGCACAGTCATTCCATTCAGTACCCAGTCATTGCACTCAGTGCCCAGTCATTGCACTCAGTGCCCAGTCAATCCTCTCAGTGCCCAGTCAATCCACTCAGTGACCAGTCGTTCCACTCAGTGCCCAGTCAATCTTCTCAATGCCCCCTCAAACCTCTCAGTGCCCAGTCATTCCATTCAGTGCCCAGTCATTCCACTCAGTGCCCAGTCATTCCTCTCAGTGCCCAGTCAATCATTGCAGTGCCCAGTCAATCTACTCAGTGCCCAGTCATTCCTCTCAGTGCCCAGTCAATCCACTCAGTGCCCAGTCATTCCATTCAGTGCCCAGTCAATACTCTCAATGCCCCCTCAATCCTCTCAGTGCCCAGTCAATCCAATAAGTGCCCAGTCAAACCTCTCACTGCACAGTCATTCCATTCAGTACCCAGTCATTGCACTCAGTGCCCAGTCATTGCACTCAGTGCCCAGTCAATCCTCTCAGTGCCCAGTCAATCCACTCAGTGACCAGTCGTTCCACTCAGTGCCCAGTCAATCCACTCAGTGCCCAATCATTCCACGCAGTGCCTAGTCAATCATCTCAGTGCCCAGTAAATCCATTCAGTGCCCAGTCATTGCACTCAGTGCCCAGTCATTGCATTCAGTTCCCAGTCAATCCTCTCAGTGCCCATTCAATCCACTCAGTTCCCAATCAATCCTTTCAGTGCCCAGTCATTCCACTCGTTGCCCATCATTCCTCTCAGTCCCCAGTCATTCCACTCAGTGCCCAGTCAATCCTCTCAATGCCCAGTCATTCCACTCAGTGCCCAGTCATTCCACTCAGTGCCCAGTGAATCCACTCAGTGCCCAGTCAATCCTCTCAGTCCCCCGTGAATCTAATCACTGCCCAGTCATTCCTCTCAGTGCCCAGTCAATCTAATCACTGCCCAGTCATTCCTCTCAGTGCCCAGTCAATCCACTCATTGCCCAGTAGATCCAGTCAGAGCCCAGTCATTCCTCTCAGTGCCTAGTCATTCCATTCAGTGCCCAGTCATTCCACTCAGTGCCCAGTCATTTCATTCAGTGCCCAGTCATTCTACTCACTGCCCAGTTAATCCTCTCAGAGCCCAGTCATTCCTCTCAGTGCCCAGTCTGTCCACTCAGTGCCCATTCAATCCTCTCAGTGCCCAGTCAATCCACTCAGTGCCCAGTCATTCTACTCAGTGCCCAGTTATTCCATTCAGTGCCCAGTCAATCCTCTCAGTGCCCAGTTATTCCTCTCAGTGCCCAGGCATTCCATTCCATGCCCATTCAATCCACTCAGTGCCCAGTCATTCCACTCAGTGCCCAGTCAATCCACTCAGAGCCCAGTCTTTCCTCTCAGAGCCCAGTCATTCCTCAGAGTGCCCAGTCAATCCACTCAGTGCCCAGTCAATCCACTCAGAGCCCAGTCTTTCCTCTCAGAGCCCAGTCATTCCTCAGAGTGCCCAGTCAATCCACTCAGTGCCCAGTCATTCCACTCAGTCCCCAGTCAATCCTCTCAATGCCCCCTCAGTCCTCTCAGTGCCCAGTCATTCCATTCAGTGCCCAGTCTTTCCACTCAGTGCCCAGTCAATCCACTCAGTGCCCAGTCAATCCACTCAGAGCCCAGTCATTCCTCTCAGTGCCCAGTCATTCCATTCAGTGCCCAGTCATTCCACTCAGTGCCCAGTCATTCCATTCAGTGCCCAGTCATTCCACTCAGTGCCCAGTCATTCCTCTCAGTGCCCAGTCAATCCTCTCAGTGCCCAGTCATTCCACTCAGTGCCCAGTCAATCCTTCAGTGCCCAGTCATTCCACTCAGTGCCCAGTCAATCCTCTCATCGCCCAGTTATTCCTCTCAGTGCCCAGTCAATCCATTCAGTGCCCAGTCATTCCACTCAGTGCCCAGTCATTCCTCTCAGTGCCCAGTCAATCCTCGCAGTGCCCAGTAAATCTACTCAGTGCCCAGTCAGTTTACTCAGTGCCCGGTCAATCCACTCAGTCACAGTCATTCCACTCAGTGCCCAGTCATTCCATTCAGTGCCCCATCATTCCACTCAGTGCCCAGTCAATCAACTCAGTGCCCAGTCAATCCACTCAGTGCCCAGTCATTCCATTCAGTGCCCAGTCAATCCTCTCAGTGCCCAGTCATTCCATTCAGTGCCCAGTCAATCCTCTCAGTGCCCAGTCATTCCATTCAGAGCCCAGTCAATCCTCTCAGTGCCCAGTCAATCCACTCAGTGCCCAGTCAATCCTCTCAGAGCCCAGTGATTCCTCTCAGTGCCCAGTCAATCCACTCAGTGCCCAGTCATTCCACTCAGTGCCCATTCTTTCCATTAGTTTATCAGATATCCTATTCTTCCTTAATTCTCATCAAAATTCCCCAGATTCTCCCTCTAGGGGTAATTTATAGAGGACAATTAACTCACCCAACCACAAGTCTTTAGAATGTGGGTGGGAATTTGAATACATGGGAGAAAATCCACCGTGTCACAGGGAGAATGTGCAAACTTCACAGAGGTCACTCTCAAGCCCAGGTTGCTGCCCACTCAGTGCCCAGTCAATACTCTCAGTGCCCAGTCATTCCACTCAGTGCCCAGTCAATACTCACAGAGCCCAGTCATTCCTCTCAATGCCCAGTCAATCCACTCAGTGACCAGTCATTCCACTCAGTGCCCAGTCAATCTTCTCAATGCCCCCTCAATCCTCTCAGTGCCCAGTCATTCCACTCAGTGCCCAGTCATTCCTCTCAGTGCCCAGTCAATCCTCGCAGTGCCCAGTCAATCCTCTCAATGCCCAGTCAATCCTCGCAGTGCCCAGTCAATCTACTCAGTGCCCGGTCATTCTACTCAGTGCCCGGTCAATCCACTCAGTGCCCAGTCATTCCACTCATTGCCCAGTCAATCCTCTCAGTGCCCAGTAAATCTACTCAGTGCCCAATCATTCCAATAAGTGCCCAGTCAAACCTCTCACTGCACAGTCATTCCATTCAGTACCCAGTCATTGCACTCAGTGCCCAGTCATTGCACTCAGTGCCCAGTCAATCCTCTCAGTGCCCAGTCAATCCACTCAGTGACCAGTCGTTCCACTCAGTGCCCAGTCAATCTTCTCAATGCCCCCTCAATCCTCTCAGTGCCCAGTCATTCCATTCAGTGCCCAGTCATTCCACTCAGTGCCCAGTCATTCCTCTCAGTGCCCAGTCAATCCCTGCAGTGCCCAGTCAATCTACTCAGTGCCCAGTCATTCCTCTCAGTGCCCAGTCAATCCACTCAGTGCCCAGTCAATCCTCTCAGTGCCCAGTCAATCCACTCAGTGACCAGTCGTTCCACTCAGTGCCCAGTCAATCTTCTCAATGCCCCCTCAATCCTCTCAGTGCCCAGTCATTCCATTCAGTGCCCAGTCATTCCACTCAGTGCCCAGTCATTCCTCTCAGTGCCCAGTCAATCCATTCAGTGCCCAGTCAATCTACTCAGTGCCCAGTCATTCCTCTCAGTGCCCAGTCAATCCACTCAGTGCCCAGTCATTCCATTCAGTGCCCAGTCAATACTCTCAATGCCCCCTCAATCCTCTCAGTGCCCAGTCAATCCAATAAGTGCCCAGTCAAACCTCTCACTGCACAGTCATTCCATTCAGTGCCCAGTCATTGCACTCAGTGCCCAGTCATTCCACTCAGTGCCCAGTCAATCCTCTCAGTGCCCAGTCAATCCACTCAGTGCCCAGTCATTCCACTCAGTGCCCAGTCAATCCACTCAGTGCCCAGTCATTCCACTCAGTGCCCAGTCAATCCTCTCAGTGCCCAGTAAATCCATTCAGTGCCCAGTCATTCCACTCAGTGCCCAGTCATTCCATTCAGTGCCCAGTCAATCCTCTCAGTGCCCAGTCAATCCACTCAGTTCCCAGTCAATCCTTTCAGTGCCCAGTCATTCCACTCGTTGCCCAGTCATTCCTCTCAGTCCCCAGTCATTCCACTCAGTGCCCAGTCAATCCTCTCAATGCCCAGTCATTCCACTCAGTGCCCAGTCATTCCACTCAGTGCCCAGTCAATCCACTCAGTGCCCAGTCAATCCTCTCAGTCCCCCGTCAATCTAATCACTGCCCAGTCATTCCTCTCAGTGCCCAGTCAATCTAATCACTGCCCAGTCATTCCTCTCAGTGCCCAGTCAATCCACTCATTGCCCAGTAGATCCAGTCAGAGCCCAGTCATTCCTCTCAGTGCCCAGTCATTCCATTCAGTGCCCAGTCATTCCACTCAGTGCCCAGTCATTTCATTCAGTGCCCAGTCATTCCACTCAGTGCCCAGTCAATCCTCTCAGAGCCCAGTCATTCCTCTCAGTGCCCAGTCTGTCCACTCAGTGCCCATTCAATCCTCTCAGTGCCCAGTCAATCCACTCAGTGCCCAGTCATTCTACTCAGTGCCCAGTTATTCCATTCAGTGCCCAGTCAATCCTCTCAGTGCCCAGTTATTCCACTCAGTGCCCAGTCAATCAACTCAGTGCCCAGTCAATCCACTCAGTGCCCAGTCATTCCATTCAGTGCCCAGTCAATCCTCTCAGTGCCCAGTCTTTCCACTCAGTGCCCAGTCATTCCATTCAGTGCCCAGTCAATCCTCTCAGTGCCCAGTCAATCCACTCAGTGCCCAGTCAATCCTCTCAGAGCCCAGTCATTCCTCTCAGTGCCCAGTCAATCCTCTCAGTGCCCAGTCAATCCACTCAGTGCCCAGTCAATCCTCTCAGAGCCCAGTGATTCCTCTCAGTGCCCAGTCAATCCACTCAGTGCCCAGTCATTCCACTCAGTGCCCATTCTTTCCATTAGTTTATCAGATATCCTATTCTTCCTTAATTCTCATCAAAATTCCCCAGATTCTCCCTCTAGGGGTAATTTATAGAGGACAATTAACTCACCCAACCACAAGTCTTTAGAATGTGGGTGGGAATTTGAATACATGGGAGAAAATCCACCGTGTCACAGGGAGAATGTGCAAACTTCACAGAGGTCACTCTCAAGCCCAGGTTGCTGCCCACTCAGTGCCCAGTCAATACTCTCAGTGCCCAGTCATTCCACTCAGTGCCCAGTCAATACTCTCAGAGCCCAGTCATTCCTCTCAATGCCCAGTCAATCCACTCAGTGCCCAGTCATTCCACTCAGTGCCCAGTCAATCTTCTCAATGCCCCCTCAATCCTCTCAGTGCCCAGTCATTCCACTCAGTGCCCAGTCATTCCTCTCAGTGCCCAGTCAATCCTCGCAGTGCCCAGTCAATCCTCTCAATGCCCAGTCAATCCTCGCAGTGCCCAGTCAATCTACTCAGTGCCCGGTCATTCTACTCAGTGCCCGGTCAATCCACTCAGTGCCCAGTCATTCCACTCATTGCCCAGTCAATCCTCTCAGTGCCCAGTAAATCTACTCAGTGCCCAATCATTCCAATAAGTGCCCAGTCAAACCTCTCACTGCACAGTCATTCCATTCAGTACCCAGTCATTGCACTCAGTGCCCAGTCATTGCACTCAGTGCCCAGTCAATCCTCTCAGTGCCCAGTCAATCCACTCAGTGACCAGTCGTTCCACTCAGTGCCCAGTCAATCTTCTCAATGCCCCCTCAATCCTCTCAGTGCCCAGTCATTCCATTCAGTGCCCAGTCATTCCACTCAGTGCCCAGTCATTCCTCTCAGTGCCCAGTCAAACATTGCAGTGCCCAGTCAATCTACTCAGTGCCCAGTCATTCCTCTCAGTGCCCAGTCAATCCACTCAGTGCCCAGTCAATCCTCTCAGTGCCCAGTCAATCCACTCAGTGACCAGTCGTTCCACTCAGTGCCCAGTCAATCTTCTCAATGCCCCCTCAATCCTCTCAGTGCCCAGTCATTCCATTCAGTGCCCAGTCATTCCACTCAGTGCCCAGTCATTCCTCTCAGTGCCCAGTCAATCATTGCAGTGCCCAGTCAATCTACTCAGTGCCCAGTCATTCCTCTCAGTGCCCAGTCAATCCACTCAGTGCCCAGTCATTCCATTCAGTGCCCAGTCAATACTCTCAATGCCCCCTCAATCCTCTCAGTGCCCAGTCAATCCAATAAGTGCCCAGTCAAACCTCTCACTGCACAGTCATTCCATTCAGTACCCAGTCATTCCACTCAGTGCCCAGTCATTCCACTCAGTGCCCAGTCAATCCTCTCAGTGCCCAGTCAATCCACTCAGTGACCAGTCGTTCCACTCAGTGCCCAGTCAATCCACTCAGTGCCCAATCATTCCACGCAGTGCCCAGTCAATCCTCTCAGTGCCCAGTAAATCCATTCAGTGCCCAGTCATTGCACTCAGTGCCCAGTCATTGCATTCAGTTCCCAGTCAATCCTCTCAGTGCCCATTCAATCCACTCAGTTCCCAGTCAATCCTTTCAGTGCCCAGTCATTCCACTCAGTGCCCAGTCATTCCTCTCAGTCCCCAGTCATTCCACTCAGTGCCCAGTCAATCCTCTCAATGCCCAGTCATTCCACTCAGTGCCCAGTCATTCCACTCAGTGCCCAGTCAATCCACTCAGTGCCCAGTCAATCCTCTCAGTCCCCAGTCAATCTAATCACTGCCCAGTCATTCCTCTCAGTGCCCAGTCAATCTAATCACTGCCCAGTCATTCCTCTCAGTGCCCAGTCAATCCACTCATTGCCCAGTAGATCCAGTCAGAGCCCAGTCATTCCTCTCAGTGCCCAGTCATTCCATTCAGTGCCCAGTCATTCCACTCAGTGCCCAGTCATTTCATTCAGTGCCCAGTCATTCCACTCAGTGCCCAGTCAATCCTCTCAGAGCCCAGTCATTCCTCTCAGTGCCCAGTCTGTCCACTCAGTGCCCATTCAATCCTCTCAGTGCCCAGTCAATCCACTCAGTGCCCAGTCATTCTACTCAGTGCCCAGTTATTCCATTCAGTGCCCAGTCAATCCTCTCAGTGCCCAGTCATTCCACTCAGTGCCCAGTCAATCAACTCAGTGCCCAGTCAATCCACTCAGTGCCCAGTCATTCCATTCAGTGCCCAGTCAATCCTCTCAGTGCCCAGTCTTTCCACTCAGTGCCCAGTCATTCCATTCAGTGCCCAGTCAATCCTCTCAGTGCCCAGTCAATCCACTCAGTGCCCAGTCAATCCTCTCAGAGCCCAGTCATTCCTCTCAGTGCCCAGTCAATCCGCTCAGTGCCCAGTCATTCCATTCAGTGCCCACTCAATCCTCTCAATGCCCCCTCAATCCTCTCAGTGCCCAGTCAATCCTCTCAGTGCCCAGTCAATCCTCTCAGTGCCCAGTCATTCCAGTCAATGCCCAGTCATTCCATTCAATGCCCAGTCATTCCACTCAGTGCCCAGTTATTCCACTCAGTGCCCAGGCAATCCTCTCAGTGCCCAGTCAATCCACTCAGTGCCCAATCATTCCACGCAGTGCCCAGAGAATCCTCTCAGTGCCCAGTAAATCCATTCAGTGCCCAGTCATTGCACTCAGTGCCCAGTCATTACATTCAGTTCCCAGTCAATCCTTTCAGTGCCCAGTCATTCCACTCGTTGCCCAGTCATTCCTCTCAGTCCCCAGTCAATCCACTCAGTGCCCAGTCATTCCATTCATTGCCCGGACAATCCTCTCAGTGCCCAGTAGCACCACTCAGTGCCCAGTCAATCCTCTCAGAGCCCAGTCATTCCTCTCATTGCCCAGTCAATCCACTCAGTGCCCAGTCATTCCACTCAGTGCCCAGTCAATCCTCTCAATGCCCCCTCAGTCCTCTCAGTGCCCAGTCATTCCATTCATTGCCCAGTCTTTCCACTCAGTGCCCAGTCAATCCACTCAGTGCCCAGTCAATCCACTCAGAGCCCAGTCATTCCTCTCAGTGCCCAATCATTCCATTCAGTGCCCCATCATTCCACTCAGTGCCCAGTCAATCAACTCAGTGCCCAGTCAATCCACTCAGTGCCCAGTCATTCCATTCAGTGCCCAGTCAATCCTCTCAGTGCCCAGTCATTCCATTCAGTGCCCAGTCAATCCTCTCAGTGCCCAGTCATTCCATTCAGTGCCCAGTCAATCCTCTCAGTGCCCAGTCAATCCACTCAGTGCCCAGTCAATCCTCTCAGAGCCCAGTGATTCCTCTCAGTGCCCAGTCAATCCACTCAGTGCCCAGTCATTCCACTCAGTGCCCATTGTTTCCATTAGTTTATAAGATATCCTATTCTTCCTTAATTCTCATCAAAATTCCCCAGATTCTCCCTCTAGGGGTAATTTATAGAGGACAATTAACTCACCCAACCACAAGTCTTTAGAATGTGGGTGGGAATTTGAATACATGGGAGAAAATCCACCGTGTCACAGGGAGAATGTGCAAACTTCACAGAGGTCACTCTCAAGCCCAGGTTGCTGCCCACTCAGTGCCCAGTCAATACTCTCAGTGCCCAGTCATTCCACTCAGTGACCAGTCATTCCTCTCAGTGCCCAGTCAATCCTCGCAGTGCCCAGTCAATCCACTCAGTGACCAGTCATTCCTCTCAGTGCCCAGTCAATCCTCGCAGTGCCCAGTCAATCTACTCAGTGCCCCGTCATTCTACTCAGTGCCCGGTCAATCCACTCAGTGCCCAGTCATTCCACTCATTGCCCAGTCACTCCTCTCAGTGCCCAGTAAATCTACTCAGTGCCCAATCATTCCAATAAGTGCCCAGTCAAACCTCTCACTGCACAGTCATTCCATTCAGTACCCAGTCATTGCACTCAGTGCCCAGTCATTGCACTCAGTGCCCAGTCAATCCTCTTAGTGCCCAGTCAATCCACTCAGTGACCAGTCGTTCCACTCAGTGCCCAGTCAATCTTCTCAATGCCCCCTCAATCCTCTCAGTGCCCAGTCATTCCATTCAGTGCCCAGTCATTCCACTCAGTGCCCAGTCATTCCTCTCAGTGCCCAGTCAATCCTTGCAGTGCCCAGTCAATCTACTCAGTGCCCAGTCATTCCTCTCAGTACCCAGTCAATCCACTCAGTGCCCAGTCATTCCACTCAGTGCCCAGTCAATACTCTCAATGCCCCCTCAATCCTCTCAGTGCCCAGTCAATCCAATCAGTGCCCAGTCAATCCTCTCAGTGACAAGTCAATCCTCTCAGTGCCCAGTCATTCCAGTCAATGCCCAGTCATTTAATCAGTGCCCAGTCATTCCACCCAGTGCCCAGTCATTCCACTCAGTGCCCAGGCAATCCTCTCAGTGCCCAGTCAATCCTCTCAGTGCCCAGTAAATCCATTCAGTGCCCAGTCATTGCACTCAGTGCCCAGTCATTGCATTCAGTTCCCAGTCAATCCTCTCAGTGCCCATTCAATCCACTCAGTTCCCAGTCAATCCTTTCAGTGCCCAGTCATTCCACTCGTTGCCCAGTCATTCCTCTCAGTCCCCAGTCATTCCACTCAGTGCCCAGTCAATCCTCTCAATGCCCAGTCATTCCACTCAGTGCCCAGTCATTCCACTCAGTGCCCAGTCAATCCACTCAGTGCCCAGTCAATCCTCTCAGTCCCCCGTGAATCTAATCACTGCCCAGTCATTCCTCTCAGTGCCCAGTCAATCTAATCACTGCCCAGTCAATCCACTCATTGCCCAGTAGATCCAGTCAGAGCCCAGTCATTCCTCCCAGTGCCCAGTCATTCCATTCAGTGCCCAGTCATTCCACTCAGTGCCCAGTCATTTCATTCAGTGCCCAGTCATTCTACTCAGTGCCCAGTCAATCCTCTCAGAGCCCAGTCATTCCTCTCAGTGCCCAGTCTGTCCACTCAGTGCCCATTCAATCCTCTCAGTGCCCAGTCAATCCACTCAGTGCCCAGTCATTCTACTCAGTGCCCAGTTATTCCATTCAGTGCCCAGTCAAACCTCTCAGTGCGCAGTTATTCCACTCAGTGCCCAGTCAATCAACTCAGTGCCCAGTCATTTCATTCAGTGTCCAGTCATTCCACTCAGTGCCCAGTCAATCCTCTCAGTGCCCAGTCTTTCCACTCAGTGCCCAGTCATTCCATTCAGTGCCCAGTCAATCCTCTCAGTGCCCAGTCAATCCACTCAGTGCCCAGTCAATCCTCTCAGTGCCCAGTCATTCCTCTCAGTGCCCAGTCAATCCGCTCAGTGCCCAGTCATTCCATTCAGTGCCCACTCAATCCTCTCAATGCCCCCTCAATCCTCTCAGTGCCCAGTCAATCCAATCAGTGCCCAGTCAATCCTCTCAGTGCCCAGTCAATCAACTCAGTGCCCAGTCTTTCCACTCAGTGCCCAGTCATTCCATTCAGTGCCCAGTCAATCCTCTCAGTGCCCAGTTATTCCACTCAGTGCCCAGGCAATCCTCTCAGTGCCCAGTCCATCCACTCAGTGCCCAATCATTCCACGCAGTGCCCAGAGAATCCTCTCAGTGCCCAGTAAATCCATTCAGTGCCCAGTCATTGCACTCAGTGCCCAGTCATTACATTCAGTTCCCAGTCAATCCTTTCAGTGCCCAGTCATTCCACTCGTTGCCCAGTCATTCCTCTCAGTCCCCAGTCAATCCACTCAGTGCCCAGTCATTCCATTCATTCCCGGACAATCCTCTCAGTGCCCAGTCAAACCACTCAGTGCCCAGTCAATCCTCTCAGAGCCCAGTCATTCCTCTCATTGCCCAGTCAATCCACTCAGTGCCCAGTCATTCCACTCAGTGCCCAGTCAATCCTCTCAATGCCCCCTCAGTCCTCTCAGTGCCCAGTCATTCCATTCATTGCCCAGTCTTTCCACTCAGTGCCCAGTCAATCCACTCAGTGCCCAGTCAATCCACTCAGAGCCCAGTCATTCCTCTCAGTGCCCAATCATTCCATTCAGTGCCCAGTCATTCCACTCAGTGCCCAGTCATTCCATTCAGTGCCCAGTCATTCCACTCAGTGCCCAGTCAATCCACTCAGTGCCCAGTCAATCCACTCAGAGCCCAGTCATTCCTCTCAGTGCCCAGTCATTCCATTCAGTGCCCAGTCATTCCACTCAGTGCCCAGTCATTCCATTCAGTGCCCAGTCATTCCACTCAGTGCCCAGACATTCCACTCAGTGCCCAGTTAATCCACTCAGTGCCCAGTCAATACTCTCAGAGCACAGTCATTTCTCTCAGTGCCCAGTCTGTCCACTCAGTGCCCATTCAATTCCCTCAGTGCCTAGTCAATCCACTCAGTGCCCAGTCAATCAACTCAGTGCCCAGTCAATCCTCTCAGTGAACAGTCATTCCATTCTGTGCCCAGTCATTCCACTCAGTGCCCAGTCAATCCTCAGTGCCCAGTCATTCCACTCAGTGCCCAGTCAATCCTCAGTGCCCAGTCAATCCTCTCAGTGCCCAGTCATTCCACTCAGTTCCCAGTCATTGCTCTCAGTGCCCCGTCAATCCTCTCCGTGCCCAGTCATTCCACTCAGTGCCCAGTCAATCCTCAGTGCCCAGTCAATCCTCTCAGTGCCCAGTCATTCCACGCAGTGCCCAGTCAATCCACTCAGTGCCCTGTCAATCCTCTCAGTCCCCCGTCAATCTAATCAATGCCCAGTCATTCCTCTCAGTGCCCAGTCAATCTAATCACTGCCCTGTCATTCCACTCAGTGCTCAGTCATTCCTCTCAGTGCCCAGTCAATCCACTCATTGCCCAGTCGATCCAGTAAGAGCCCAGTCATTCCTCTCAGTGCCCAGTCATTCCATTCAGTGCCCAGTCATTCCACTCAGTGCCCAGTCATTTCATTCAGTGTCCAGTCATTCCACTCAGTGCCCAGTCAATCCTCTCAGAGCCCAGTCATTCCTCTCAGTGCCCAGTCTGTCCACTCAGTGCCCAGTTATTCCATTCAGTGCCCAGTCAATCCTCTCAGTGCCCAGTCATTCCACTCAGTGCCCTGTCATTCTATTCATTGCCCGGTCAATCCTCTCAGTGCCCAGTCAAACCACTCGGTGCCCAGTCAATCCTCTCAGAGCCCAGTCATTCCTCTCAGTGCCCAGTCAATCCACTCAGTGCCCAGTCATTCCACTCAGTGCCCAGTCAATCCACTCAGTGCCCAGTCAATCCACTCAGAGCCCAGTCTTTCCTCTCAGAGCCCAGTCATTCCTCTGAGTGCCCAGTCAATCCACTCAGTGCCCAGTCATTCCACTCAGTGCCCAGTCAATCCTCTCAATGCCCCCTCAGTCCTCTCAGTGCCCAGTCATTCCATTCAGTGCCCAGTCTTTCCACTCAGTGCCCAGTCAATCCTCTCAATGCCCCCTCAGTCCTCTCAGTGCCCAGTCATTCCATTCAGTGCCCAGTCATTCCACTCAGTGCCCAGTCAATCCACTCAGTGCCCAGTCAATCCACTCAGAGCCCAGTCATTCCTCTCAGTGCCCAGTCATTCCATTCAGTGCCCAGTCATTCCACTCAGTGCCCAGTCATTCCATTCAGTGCCCAGTCATTCCACTCAGTGCCCAGTCATTCCTCTCAGTGCCCAGTCAATCCTCTCAGTGCCCAGTCATTCCACTCAGTGCCCAGTCAATCCTTCAGTGCCCAGTCAATCCACTCAGTGCCCAGTCAATCCTCTCAGTGCCCAGTCATTCCACTCAGTGCCCAGTCAATCCTCTCATAGCTCAGTTATTCCTCTCAGTGCCCAGTCAATCCACTCAGTGACCAGTCATTCCACTCAGTGCCCTGTCAATCTTCTCAGTGCCTCCTCAATCCTCTCAGTGCCCAGTCATTCCATTCAGTGCCCAGTCATTCCACTCAGTGCCCAGTCATTCCTCTCAGTGCCCAGTCAATCCTCGCAGTGCCCAGTCAATCTACTCAGTGCCCAGTCATTTTACTCAGTGCCCTGTCAATCCACTCAGTCACAGTCATTCCACTCAGTGCCCAGTCATTACATTCAGTGCCCCATCATTCCACTCAGTGCCCAGTCAATCAACTCAGTGCCCAGTCAATCCACTCAGTGCCCAGCCATTCCATTCAGTGCCCAGTCAATCCTCTCAGTGCCCAGTCATTCCATTCAGTGCCCAGTCAATCCTCTCAGTGCCCAGTCATTCCATTCAGTGCCCAGTCAATCCTCTCAGTGCCCAGTCAATCCACTCAGTGCCCAGTCAATCCTCTCAGAGCCCAGTGATTCCACTCCGTGCCCAGTCAATCCACTCAGTGCCCAGTCAATCCTCTCAGAGCCCAGACATTTCTCTCAGTGCCCAGTCTGTCCACTCAGTGCCCATTCAATTCCCTCAGTGCCTCGTCAATCCACTCAGTGCCCAGTCAATCAACTCAGTGCCCAGTCAATCCTCTCAGTGCCCAGTCATTCCACTCAGTTCCCAGTCATTACACTCAGTGCCCCGTCAATCCACTCAGTGCCCACTCATTCCATTCAGTGCCCAGTCAATCCACACAGTGCCCAGTCAATCCACTCAGAGCCCAGTCATTCCTCTCAGTGCCCAGTCATTCCACTCAGTTCCCAGTCATTACACTCAGTGCCCCGTCAATCCACTCAGTGCCCAGTCAATCCACTCTGTGCCCAGTCATTCCAGTCAGTGCCCATTCTTTCCATTAGTTTATCAGATATCCTATTCTTCCTTAATTCTCATCAAAATTCCGCAGATTCTCCCTCTAGGGGTAATTTATAGAGGACAATTAACTCACCCAACCACAAGTCTTTAGAATGTGGGTGGGAATTTGAATACATGGGAGAAAATCCACCGTGTCACAGGGAGAATGTGCAAACTTCACAGTGGTCACTCTCAAGCCCAGGTTGGTGAGACGGTGGCTCCTCCTACTGTGCCACAGTGCTGCCCACTCAGTGCCCAGTCAATACTCTCAGTGCCCAGTCATTCCACTCAGTGCCCAGTCAATACTCTCAGAGCCCAGTCATTCCTCTCAATGCCCAGTCAATCCACTCAGTGACCAGTCATTCCACTCAGTGCCCAGTCAATCTTCTCAATGCCCCCTCAATCCTCTCAGTGCCCAGTCATTCCACTCAGTGCCCAGTCATTCCTCTCAGTGCCCAGTCAATCCTCGCAGTGCCCAGTCAATCTACTCAGTGCCCGGTCATTCTACTCAGTGCCCGGTCAATCCACTCAGTGCCCAGTCATTCCACTCATTGCCCAGTCAATCCTCTCAGTGCCCAGTAAATCTACTCAGTGCCCAGTCATTCCAATAAGTGCCCAGTCAAATCTCTCACTGCACAGTCATTCCATTCAGTACCCAGTCATTGCACTCAGTGCCCAGTCATTGCACTCAGTGCCCAGTCAATCCTCTCAGTGCCCAGTCAATCCACTCAGTGACCAGTCATTCCACTCAGTGCCCAGTCATTCCATTCATTGCCCAGTCAATCCTCTCAGTGCCCAGTCATTCCACTCAGTGCCCAGTCAATCCTCTCAGAGCCCAGTCATTCCTCTCAGTGCCCAGTCAATCCACTCAGTGCCCAGTTATTCCATTCAGTGCCCAGTCAATCCTCTCAGTGCCCAGTCATTCCACTCAGTGCCCTGTCTTCTCATTCATTGCCCGGTCAATCCTCTCAGTGCCCAGTCAAACCACTCGGTGCCCAGTCAATCCTCTCAGAGCCCAGTCATTCCTCTCAGTGCCCAGTTAATCCACTCAGTGCCCAGTCATTCCACTCAGTGCCCAGTCAATCCTCTCAATGCCCCCTCAATCCTCTCAGTGCCCAGGCATTCCATTCCATGCCCATTCATTCCACTCAGTGCCCAGTCATTCCACTCAGTGCCCAGTCATTCCACTCAGTGCCTAGTCAATCCACTCAGTGCCCAGTCAATCCACTCAGAGCCCAGTCTTTCCTCTCACAGCCCAGTCATTCCTCTGAGTGCCCAGTCAATCCATTCAGTGCCCAGTCATTCCACTCAGTGCCCAGTCAATCCTCTCAATGCCCCCTCAGTCCTCTCAGTGCCCAGTCATTCCTTTCAGTGCCCCCAGTCTTTCCACTCAGTCCCCAGTCAATCGACTCAGTGCCCAGTCAATCCACTCAGAGCCCAGTCATTCCTCTCAGTGCCCAGTCATTCCATTCAGTGCCCAGTCTTTCCACTCAGTGCCCAGTCAATCCACTCAGTGCCCAGTCAATCCACTCAGAGCCCAGTCATTCCTCTCAGTGCCCAGTCATTCCATTCAGTGCCCAGTCATTCCACTCAGTGCCCAGCCATTCCATTCAGTGCCCAGTCATTCCACTCAGTGCCCAGTCAATCCACTCAGTGCCCAGTCAATCCACTCAGAGCCCAGTCATTCCTCTCAGTCCCCAGTCATTCCATTCAGTGCCCAGTCATTCCACTCAGTGCCCAGTCATTCCATTCAGTGCCCAGTCATTCCACTCAGTGCCCAGACATTCCACTCAGTGCCCAGTTAATCCACTCAGTGCCCAGTCAATCCTCTCAGAGCCCAGTCATTTCTCTCAGTGCCCAGTCTGTCCACTCAGTGCCCATTCAATTCCCTCAGTGCCTAGTCAATCCACTCAGTGCCCAGTCAATCAACTCAGTGCCCAGTCAATCCTCTCAGTGCCCAGTCATTCCACTCAGTTCCCAGTCATTACACTCAGTGCCCCGTCAATCCACTCAGTGCCCACTCATTCCATTCAGTGCCCAGTCAATCCACTCAGTGCCCAGTCAATCCACTCAGAGCCCAGTCATTCCTCTCAGTGCCCAGTCATTCCACTCAGTGCCCAGTCATTCCACTCAGTGCCCAGTCATTCCACTCAGTGCCCAGTCAATCCACTCAGTGCCCAGTCATTCCACTCAGTGCCCATTCTTTCCATTAGTTTATCAGATATCCTATTCTTCCTTAATTCTCATCAAAATTCCCCAGATTCTCCCTCTAGGGGTAATTTATAGAGGACAATTAACTCACCCAACCACAAGTCTTTAGAATGTGGGTGGGAATTTGAATACATGGGAGAAAATCCACCGTGTCACAGGGAGAATGTGCAAACTTCACAGTGGTCACTCTCAAGCCCAGGTTGGTGAGACGGTGGCTCCTCCTACTGTGCCACAGTGCTGCCCACTCAGTGCCCAGTCAATACTCTCAGTGCCCAGTCATTCCACTCAGTGCCCAGTCAATACTCTCAGAGCCCAGTCATTCCTCTCAGTGCCCAGTCAATCCACTCAGTGCCCAGTCATTCCACTCAGTGCCCAGTCAATCTTCTCAATGCCCCCTCAATCCTCTCAGTGCCCAGTCATTCCACTCAGTGCCCAGTCATTCCTCTCAGTGCCCAGTCAATCCTCGCAGTGCCCAGTCAATCTACTCAGTGCCCGGTCATTCTACTCAGTGCCCGGTCAATCCACTCAGTGCCCAGTCATTCCACTCATTGCCCAGTCAATCCTCTCAGTGCCCAGTAAATCTACTCAGTGCCCAGTCATTCCAATAAGTGCCCAGTCAAATCTCTCACTGCACAGTCATTCCATTCAGTACCCAGTCATTGCACTCAGTGCCCAGTCATTGCACTCAGTGCCCAGTCAATCCTCTCAGTGCCCAGTCAATCCACTCAGTGACCAGTCATTCCACTCAGTGCCCAGTCAATCTTCTCAATGCCCCCTCAATCCTCTCAGTGCCCAGTCATTCCAGTCAGTGCCCAGTCATTCCACTCAGTGCCCAGTCATTCCTCTCAGTGCCCAGTCAATCCCTGCAGTGCCCAGTCAATCTACTCAGTGCCCAGTCATTCCTCTCAGTGCCCAGTCAATCCACTCAGTGCCCAGTCTGTCCACTCAGTGCCCAGTTATTCCATTCAGTGCCCAGTCAATCCTCTCAGTGCCCAGTCATTCCACTCAGTGCCCTGTCTTTCGATTCATTGCCCGGTCAATCCTCTCAGTGCCCAGTCAAACCACTCGGTGCCCAGTCAATCCTCTCAGAGCCCAGTCATTCCTCTCAGTGCCCAGTTAATCCACTCAGTGCCCAGTCATTCCACTCAGTGCCCAGTCAATCCTCTCAATGCCCCCTCAATCCTCTCAGTGCCCAGGCATTCCATTCCATGCCCATTCATTCCACTCAGTGCCCAGTCATTCCACTCAGTGCCCAGTCATTCCACTCAGTGCCTAGTCAATCCACTCAGTGCCCAGTCAATCCACTCAGAGCCCAGTCTTTCCTCTCACAGCCCAGTCATTCCTCTGAGTGCCCAGTCAATCCATTCAGTGCCCAGTCATTCCACTCAGTGCCCAGTCAATCCTCTCAATGCCCCCTCAGTCCTCTCAGTGCCCAGTCATTCCTTTCAGTGCCCAGTCTTTCCACTCAGTGCCCAGTCAATCGACTCAGTGCCCAGTCAATCCACTCAGTGCCCAGTCATTCCTCTCAGTGCCCAGTCATTCCACTCAGTGCCCAGTCATTCCACTCAGTGCCCAGTCAATCCACTCAGTGCCCAGTCAATCCACTCAGAGCCCAGTCATTCCTCTCAGTGCCCAGTCATTCCATTCAGTGCCCAGTCATTCCACTCAGTGCCCAGTCATTCCATTCAGTGCCCAGTCATTCCACTCAGTGCCCAGTCAATCCACTCAGTGCCCAGTCAATCCACTCAGAGCCCAGTCATTCCTCTCAGTCCCCAGTCATTCCATTCAGTGCCCAGTCATTCCACTCAGTGCCCAGTCATTCCATTCAGTGCCCAGTCATTCCACTCAGTGCCCAGACATTCCACTCAGTGCCCAGTTAATCCACTCAGTGCCCAGTCAATCCTCTCAGAGCCCAGTCATTTCTCTCAGTGCCCAGTCTGTCCACTCAGTGCCCATTCAATTCCCTCAGTGCCCAGTCAATCCACTCAGTGCCCAGTCAATCAACTCAGTGCCCAGTCAATCCACTCAGTGACCAGTCATTCCACTCAGTGCCCAGTCAATCTTCTCAATGCCCCCTCAATCCTCTCAGTGCCCAGTCATTCCATTCAGTGCCCAGTCATTCCACTCAGTGCCCAGTCATTCCTCTCAGTGCCCAGTCAATCCCTGCAGTGCCCAGTCAATCTACTCAGTGCCCAGTCATTCCTCTCAGTGCCCAGTCAATCCACTCAGTGCCCAGTCTGTCCACTCAGTGCCCAGTTATTCCATTCAGTGCCCAGTCAATCCTCTCAGTGCCCAGTCATTCCACTCAGTGCCCTGTCTTCTCATTCATTGCCCGGTCAATCCTCTCAGTGCCCAGTCAAACCACTCGGTGCCCAGTCAATCCTCTCAGAGCCCAGTCATTCCTCTCAGTGCCCAGTTAATCCACTCAGTGCCCAGTCATTCCACTCAGTGCCCAGTCAATCCTCTCAATGCCCCCTCAATCCTCTCAGTGCCCAGGCATTCCATTCCATGCCCATTCATTCCACTCAGTGCCCAGTCATTCCACTCAGTGCCCAGTCATTCCACTCAGTGCCTAGTCAATCCACTCAGTGCCCAGTAAATCCACTCAGAGCCCAGTCATTCCTCTGAGTCCCCAGTCAATCCATTCAGTGCCCAGTCATTCCACTCAGTGCCCAGTCAATCCTCTCAATGCCCCCTCAGTCCTCTCAGTGCCCAGTCATTCCATTCAGTGCCCAGTCTTTCCACTCAGTGCCCAGTCAATCCACTCAGTGCCCAGTCAATCCACTCAGAGCCCAGTCATTCCTCTCAGTGCCCAGTCATTCCATTCAGTGCCCAGTCTTTCCACTCAGTGCCCAGTCAATCCACTCAGTGCCCAGTCAATCCACTCAGAGCCCAGTCATTCCTCTCAGTGCCCAGTCATTCCATTCAGTGCCCAGTCATTCCACTCAGTGCCCAGCCATTCCATTCAGTGCCCAGTCATTCCACTCAGTGCCCAGTCAATCCACTCAGTGCCCAGTCAATCCACTCAGAGCCCAGTCATTCCTCTCAGTCCCCAGTCATTCCATTCAGTGCCCAGTCATTCCACTCAGTGCCCAGTCATTCCATTCAGTGCCCAGTCATTCCACTCAGTGCCCAGACATTCCACTCAGTGCCCAGTTAATCCACTCAGTGCCCAGTCAATCCTCTCAGAGCCCAGACATTTCTCTCAGTGCCCAGTCTGTCCACTCAGTGCCCATTCAATTCCCTCAGTGCCTCGTCAATCCACTCAGTGCCCAGTCAATCAACTCAGTGCCCAGTCAATCCTCTCAGTGCCCAGTCATTCCACTCAGTTCCCAGTCATTACACTCAGTGCCCCGTCAATCCACTCAGTGCCCACTCATTCCATTCAGTGCCCAGTCAATCCACTCAGTGCCCAGTCAATCCACTCAGAGCCCAGTCATTCCTCTCAGTGCCCAGTCATTCCATTCAGTGCCCAGTCATTCCACTCAGTGCCCAGCCATTCCATTCAGTGCCCAGTCATTCCACTCAGTGCCCAGTCAATCCACTCAGTGCCCAGTCAATCCACTCAGAGCCCAGTCATTCCTCTCAGTCCCCAGTCATTCCATTCAGTGCCCAGTCATTCCACTCAGTGCCCAGTCATTCCATTCAGTGCCCAGTCATTCCACTCAGTGCCCAGTCATTCCATTCAGTGCCCAGTCATTCCACTCAGTGCCCAGCCATTCCATTCAGTGCCCAGTCATTCCACTCAGTGCCCAGTCAATCCACTCAGTGCCCAGTCAATCCACTCAGAGCCCAGTCATTCCTCTCAGTCCCCAGTCATTCCATTCAGTGCCCAGTCATTCCACTCAGTGCCCAGTCATTCCATTCAGTGCCCAGTCATTCCACTCAGTGCCCAGACATTCCACTCAGTGCCCAGTTAATCCACTCAGTGCCCAGTCAATCCTCTCAGAGCCCAGTCATTTCTCTCAGTGCCCAGTCTGTCCACTCAGTGCCCATTCAATTCCCTCAGTGCCTAGTCATTCCACTCAGTGCCCAGTCAATCAACTCAGTGCCCAGTCAATCCTCTCAGTGCCCAGTCATTCCACTCAGTTCCCAGTCATTACACTCAGTGCACCGTCAATCCACTCAGTGCCCACTCATTCCATTCAGTGCCCAGTCATTCCACTCAGTGCCCAGTCAATCCTCAGTGCCCAGTCAATCCTCTCAGTGTCCAGTCATTTCACTCAGTGCCCAGTCATTCCACTCAGTGCCCAGTCAATCCTCAGTGCCCAGTCAATCCTCTCAGTGCCAAGTCATTGCACTCAGTTCCCAGTCATTGCTCTCAGTGCCCCGTCAATCCTCTCCGTGCCCAGTCATTCCACTCAGTGCCCAGTCAATCCTCAGTGCCCAGTCAATCCTCTCAGTGCCCAGTCATTCCTCTCAGTGCCCAGTCAATCTAATCACTGCCCAGTCATTCCACTCAGTGCTCAGTCATTCCACTCAGTGCCCAGTCAATCCACTCATTGCCCAGTCGATCCAGTAAGAGCCCAGTCATTCCTCTCAGCGCCCAGTCATTCCATTCAGTGCCCAGACATTCCACTCAGTGCCCAGTCATTTCATTCAGTGCCCAGTCATTCCACTCAGTGCCCAGTCAATCCTCTCAGAGCCCAGTCATTCCTCTCAGAGCCCAGTCTGTCCACTCAGTGCCCAGTTATTCCATTCAGTGTCCAGTCAATCCTCTCAGTGCCCAGTCATTCCACTCAGTGCCCAGTCATTCCATTCATTGCCCGGTCAATCCTCTCAGTGCCCAGTCAAACCACTCGGTGCCAAGTCAATCCTCTCAGAGCCCAGTCAATCCTCTCAGAGCCCAGTCATTCCTCTCAGAGCCCAGTCTGTCCACTCAGTGCCCAGTTATTCCATTCAGTGTCCAGTCAATCCTCTCAGTGCCCTGTCATTCCACTCAGTGCCCAGTCATTCCATTCATTGCCCGGTCAATCCTCTCAGTGCCCAGTCAAACCACTCGGTGCCAAGTCAATCCTCTCAGAGCCCAGTCATTCCTCTCAGTTCCCAGTCAATCCACTCAGTGCCCAGTCATTCCACTCAGTGCCCAGTCAATCCTCTCAATGCCCCCTCAATCCTCTCAGTTCCCAGGCATTCCATTCCATGCCCAGTCATTCCACTCAGTGCCCAGTCAATCCTCTCAGTCCCCCGTCAATCTAATCACTGCCCAGTCATTCCTCTCAGTGCCCAGTCAATCTAATCACTGCCCATTCATTCCACTCAGTGCTCAGTCATTCCTCTCAGTGCCCAGTCAATCCACTCATTGCCCATTCGATCCAGTCAGAGCCCAGTCATTCCTCTCAGTGCCCAGTCATTCCATTCAGTGCCCAGTCATTCCACTCAGTGCCCTGTCATTTCATTCAGTGCCCAGTCATTCCACTCAGTGCCCAGTCAATCCTCTCAGAGCCCAGTCATTCCTCTCAGTGCCCAGTCCGTCCACTCAGTGCCCATTCAATCCTCTCAGTGCCCAGTCAATCCACTCAGTGCGCAGTCATTCTACTCAGTGCCCAGTTATTCCATTCAGTGCCCAGTCAATCCTCTCTGTGCCCAGTCATTCCACTCAGTGCCCAGTCAATCCATTCATTGCCCAGTCAATCCTCTCAGAGCCCAGTCATTCCTCTCAGTGCCCAGTCAATCCACTCAGTGCCCAGTCATTCCACTCAGTGCCCAGTCAATCCTCTCAATGCCCCCTGAATCTTCTCAGTGCTCAGGCATTCCATTCCATGCCCAGTCATTCCACTCAGTGCCCAGTCATTCCACTCAGTGCCCAGTCAATCCACTCAGTGCCCAGTCAATCCACTCAGAGCCCAGTCTTTCCTCTCAGAGCCCAGTCATTCCTCTGAGTGCCCAGTCAATCCACTCAGTGCTCAGTCATTCCACTCAGTGCCCAGTCAATCCCCTCAATGCCCCCTTAGTCCTCTCAGTGCCCGGTCTGTCCACTCTGTGCCCATTCAATTCCCTCAGTGCCTAGTCAATCCACTCAGTGCCCAGTCATTCCACTCTGTGCCCAGTCAATCCTCTCAGTGCCCCGTCAATCCATTCAGTGCCCAGTCATTCCATTCAGTGCCCAGTCATTCCACTCAGTGCCCAGTCAATCCTCAGTGCCCAGTCAATCCTCTCAGTGTGCAGTCATTTCACTCAGTGCCCAGTCATTCCACTCAGTGCCCAGTCAATCCTCAGTGCCCCGTCAATCCTCTCAGTGCCCAGTCATTGCACTCAGTTCCCAGTCATTGCTCTCAGTGCCCCGTCAATCCTCTCCGTGCCCAGTCATTCCACTCAGTGCCCAGTCAATCCTCAGTGCCCAGTCAATCCTCTCAGTGCCCAGTCATTCCACTCAGTCCCCCGTCAATCTAATCACTGCCCAGTTATTCCTCTCAGTGCCCAGTCAATCTAATCACTGCCCAGTCATTCCACTCAGTGCTCAGTCATTCCTCTCATTGCCCAGTCAATCCACTCATTGCCCATTCGATCCAGTAAGAGCCCAGTCATTCCTCTCAGTGCCCAGTCATTCCATTCAGTGCCCAGTCATTCCACTCAGTGCCCAGTCATTTCATTCAGTGTCCAGTCATTCCACTCAGTGCCCAGTCAATCCTCTCAGAGCCCAGTCATTCCTCTCAGTGCCCAGTCTGTCCACTCAGTGCCCAGTTATTCCATTCAGTGCCCAGTCAATCCTCTCAGTGCCCAGTCATTCCACTCAGTGCCCTGTCATTCCATTCATTGCCCTATCAATCCTCTCAGTGCCCAGTCAAACCACTCGGTGCCCAGTCAATCCTCTCAGAGCCCAGTCATTCCTCTCAGTGCCCAGTCAATCCACTCAGTGCCCAGTCATTCCACTCAGTGCCCAGTCAGTCCTCTCAATGCCCCCTCAATCCTCTCAGTGCCCAGGCATTCCATTCCATGCCCATTCATTCCACTCAGTGCCCAGTCATTCCACTGAGTGCCCAGTCAATCCACTCAGTGCCCAGTCAATCCACTCAGAGCCCAGTCTTTCCTCTCAGAGCCCAGTCATTCCTCTGAGTGCCCAGTCAATCCACTCAGTGCCCAGTCATTCCACTCAGTGCCCTGTCAATCCCCTCAATGCCCCCTTAGTCCTCTCAGTGCCCGGTCTGTCCACTCTGTGCCCATTCAATTCCCTCAGTGCCTAGTCAATCCACTCAGTGCCCAGTCAATCAACTCAGTGCCCAGTCAATCCTCTCAGTGCCCAGTCATTCCACTCTGTGCCCAGTCAATCCTCTCAGTGCCACGTCAATCCATTCAGTGCCCAGTCATTCCATTCAGTGCCCAGTCATTCCACTCAGTGCCCAGTCAATCCTCAGTGCCCTGTCAATCCTCTCAGTGCCCAGTCATTGCACTCAGTTCCCAGTCATTGCTCTCAGTGCCCCGTCAATCCTCTCCGTGCCCAGTCATTCCACTCAGTGCCCAGTCAATCCACTCAGTGCCCAGTCAATCCTCTCAGTGCCCAGTCATTCCACTCAGTGCCCAGTCAATCCATTCAGTGCCCAGTCATTCCACTCAGTGCCCAGTCATTCCATTCAGTGCCCAGTCATTCCACTCAGTGCCCAGTCATTCCTCTCAGTGCCCAGTCAATCCTCAGTGCCCAGTCAATCCTCTCAGTGTGCAGTCATTTCACTCAGTGCCCAGTCATTCCACTCAGTGCCCAGTCAATCACTCAGTGCCCTGTCAATCCTCTCAGTGCCCAGTCATTGCACTCAGTTCCCAGTCATTGCTCTCAGTGCCCCGTCAATCCTCTCCGTGCCCAGTCATTCCACTCAGTGCCCAGTCAATCCTCAGTGCCCAGTCAATCCTCTCAGTGCCCAGTCATTCCACTCAGTGCCGTGTCAATCCATTCAGTGCCCAGTCATTCCACTCAGTGCCCAGTCATTCCATTCACTGCCCAGTCATTCCACTCAGTGCCCAGTCATTCCTCTCAGTGCCCAGTCAATCCTCTCAGTGCCCAGTCATTCCACTCAGTGCCCAGTCAATCCTTCAGTGCCCAGTCAATCCACTCAGTGCCCAGTCAATCCTCTCAGTGCCCAGTCATTCCACTCAGTGCCCAGTCAATCCTCTCATAGCCCAGTTATTCCTCTCAGTGCCCAGTCAATCCACTCAGTGACCAGTCATTCCACTCAGTGCCCAGTCAATCTTCTCAATGCCTCCTCAATCCTCTCAGTGCCCAGTCATTCCATTCAGTGCCCAGTCATTCCACTCAGTGCCCAGTTATTCCTCTCAGTGCCCAGTCAATCCTCGCAGTGCCCAGACAATCTATTCAGTGCCCAGTCATTTTACTCAGTGCCCGGTCAATCCACTCAGTCACAGTCATTCCACTCAGTGCCCAGTCAATCAACTCTGTGCCCAGTCAATCCACTCAGTGCCCAGTCATTCCATTCAGTGCCCAGTCAATCCTCTCAGTGCCCAGTCATTCCATTCAGTGCCCAGTCAATCCTCTCAGTGCCCAGTCATTCCATTCAGTGCCCAGTCAATCCTCTCAGTGCCCAGTCAATCCACTAAGTGCCCAGTCATTAAACTCAGTGCCGTGTCAATCCACTCAGTGCCCAGTCAATCCTCTCAGTCCCCCGTCAATCTAATCACTGCCCAGTTATTCCTCTCAGTGCCCAGTCAATCTAATCACTGCCCAGTCATTCCACTCAGTGCTCAGTCATTCCTCTCAGTGCCCAGTCAATCCACTCATTGCCCAGTCGATCCAGTAAGAGCCCAGTCATTCCTCTCAGTGCCCAGTCATTCCACTCAGTGCCCAGTCATTTCATTCAGTGTCCAGTCATTCCACTCAGTGCCCAGTCAATCCTCTCAGAGCCCAGTCATTCCTCTCAGTGCCCAGTCTGTCCACTCAGTGCCCAGTTATTCCATTCAGTGCCCAGTCAATCCTCTCAGTGCCCAGTCATTCCACTCAGTGCCCTGTCATTCCATTCATTGCCCGGTCAATCCTCTCAGTGCCCAGTCAAACCACTCGGTGCCCAGTCATTCCACTCAGTGCCCAGTCAATCCTCTCAATGTCCCCTCAATCCTCTCAGTGCCCAGGCATTCCATTCCATGCCCATTCATTCCACTCAGTGCCCAGTCATTCCACTCAGTGCCCAGTCAATCCACTCAGTGCCCAGTCAATCCACTCAGAGCCCAGTCTTTCCTCTCAGAACCCAGTCATTCCACTGAGTGCCCAGTCAATCCACTCAGTGCCCCCTCAGTCCTCTCAGTGCCCAGTCATTCCATTCAGTGCCCAGTCTTTCCACTCAGTCCCCAGTCAATCCACTCAGTGCCCAGTCAATCCACTCAGAGCCCAGTCATTCCTCTCAGTGCCCAGTCATTCCATTCAGTGCCCAGTCATTCCACTCAGTGCCCAGTCATTCCATTCAGTGCCCAGTCATTCCACTCAGTGCCCAGTCATTCCTCTCAGTGCCCAGTCAATCCTCTCAGTGCCCAGTCATTCCACTCAGTGCCCAGTCAATCCTTCAGTGCCCAGTCATTCCACTCAGTGCCCAGTCAATCCTCTCATCGCCCAGTTATTCCTCTCAGTGCCCAGTCAATCCATTCAGTGCCCAGTCATTCCACTCAGTGCCCAGTCATTCCTCTCAGTGCCCAGTCAATCCTCGCAGTGCCCAGTAAATCTACTCAGTGCCCAGTCATTTTACTCATTGCCCGGTCAATCCACTCAGTCACAGTCATTCCACTCAGTGCCCAGTCATTCCATTCAGTGCCCCATCATTCCACTCAGTGCCCAGTCAATCAACTCAGTGCCCAGTCAATCCACTCAGTGCCCAGTCATTCCATTCAGTGCCCAGTCAATCCTCTCAGTGCCCAGTCATTCCATTCAGTGCCCAGTCAATCCTCTCAGTGCGCAGTCATTCCATTCAGTGCCCAGTCAATCCTCTCAGTGCCCAGTCAATCCACTCAGTGCCCAGTCAATCCTCTCAGAGCCCAGTGATTCCTCTCAGTGCCCAGTCAATCCACTCAGTGCCCAGTCATTCCACTCAGTGCCCATTCTTTCCATTAGTTTATCAGATATCCTATTCTTCCTTAATTCTCATCAAAATTCCCCAGATTCTCCCTCTGGGGGTAATTTATAGAGGACAATTAACTCACCCAACCACAAGTCTTTAGAATGTGGGTGGGAATTTGAATACATGGGAGAAAATCCACCGTGTCACAGGGAGAATGTGCAAACTTCACAGTGGTCACTCTCAAGCCCAGGTTGGTGAGACGGTGGCTCCTCCTACTGTGCCACAGTGCTGCCCACTCAGTGCCCAGTCAATACTCTCAGTGCCCAGTCATTCCACTCAGTGCCCAGTCAATACTCTCAGAGCCCAGTCATTCCTCTCAATGCCCAGTCAATCCACTCAGTGACCAGTCATTCCACTCAGTGCCCAGTCAATCTTCTCAATGCCCCCTCAATCCTCTCAGTGCCCAGTCATTCCACTCAGTGCCCAGTCATTCCTCTCAGTGCCCAGTCAATCCTCGCAGTGCCCAGTCAATCTACTCAGTGCCCGGTCATTCTACTCAGTGCCCGGTCAATCCACTCAGTGCCCAGTCATTCCACTCATTGCCCAGTCAATCCTCTCAGTGCCCAGTAAATCTACTCAGTGCCCAATCATTCCAATAAGTGCCCAGTCAAACCTCTCACTGCACAGTCATTCCATTCAGTACCCAGTCATTGCACTCAGTGCCCAGTCATTGCACTCAGTGCCCAGTCAACCCTCTCAGTGCCCAGTCAATCCACTCAGTGCCCAGTCGTTCCACTCAGTGCCCAGTCAATCTTCTCAATGCCCCCTCAATCCTCTCAGTGCCCAATCAATCCTCTCAGTCCCCCGTCAATCTAATCACTGCCCAGTTATTCCTCTCAGTGCCCAGTCAATCTAATCACTGCCCAGTCATTCCACTCAGTGCTCAGTCATTCCTCTCATTGCCCAGTCAATCCACTCATTGCCCATTCGATCCAGTAAGAGCCCAGTCATTCCTCTCAGTGCCCAGTCATTCCATTCAGTGCCCAGTCATTCCACTCAGTGCCCAGTCATTTCATTCAGTGTACAGTCATTCCACTCAGTGCCCAGTCAATCCTCTCAGAGCCCAGTCATTCCTCTCAGTGCCCAGTTGTCCACTCAGTGCCCAGTTATTCCATTCAGTGCCCAGTCAATCCTCTCAGTGCCCAGTCATTCCACTCAGTGCCCTGTCATTCCATTCATTGCCCTGTCAATCCTCTCAGTGCCCAGTCAAACCACTCGGTGCCCAGTCAATCCTCTCAGAGCCCAGTCATTCCTCTCAGTGCCCAGTCAATCCACTCAGTGCCCAGTCATTCCACTCAGTGCCCAGTCAGTCCTCTCAATGCCCCCTCAATCCTCTCAGTGCCCAGGCATTCCATTCCATGCCCATTCATTCCACTCAGTGCCCAGTCATTCCACTGAGTGCCCAGTCAATCCACTCAGTGCCCAGTCAATCCACTCAGAGCCCAGTCTTTCCTCTCAGAGCCCAGTCATTCCTCTGAGTGCCCAGTCAATCCACTCAGTGCCCAGTCATTCCACTCAGTGCCCTGTCAATCCCCTCAATGCCCCCTTAGTCCTCTCAGTGCCCGGTCTGTCCACTCTGTGCCCATTCAATTCCCTCCGTGCCTAGTCAATCCACTCAGGGCCCAGTCAATCAACTCAGTGCCTAGTCAATCCTCTCAGTGCCCAGTCATTCCACTCTGTGCCCAGTCAATCCTTTCAGTGCCCCGTCAATCCATTCAGAGCCCAGTCATTCCATTCAGTGCCCAGTCATTCCACTCAGTGCCCAGTCAATCCTCAGTGCCCAGTCAATCCTCTCAGTGTGCAGTCATTTCACTCAGTGCCCAGTCATTCCACTCAGTGCCCAGTCAATCCTCAGTGCCCAGTCAATCCTCTCAGTGTGCAGTCATTTCACTCAGTGCCCAGCCATTCCACTCAGTGCCCAGTCAATCATCAGTGCCCCGTCAATCCTCTCAGTGCCCAGTCATTCCACTCAGTGCCCAGTCAATCCTCAGTGCCCAGTCAATCCTCTCAGTGCCCAGTCATTCCACTCAGTTCCCAGTCATTGCTCTCAGTGCCCCGTCAATCCTCTCCGTGCCCAGTCATTCCACTCAGTGCCCAGTCAATCCTCAGTGCCCAGTCAATCCTCTCAGTGCCCAGTCATTCCACTCAGTGCCGTGTTAATCCATTCAGTGCCCAGTCATTCCACTCAGTGCCCAGTCATTCCATTCACTGCCCAGTCATTCCACTCAGTGCCCAGTCATTCCTCTCAGTGCCCAGTCAATCCTCTCAGTGCCCAGTCATTCCACTCAGTGCCCAGTCAATCCTTCAGTGCCCAGTCAATCCACTCAGTGCCCAGTCAATCCTCTCAGTGCCCAGCCATTCCACTCAGTGCCCAGTCAATCCTCTCATAGCCCAGTTATTCCTCTCAGTGCCCAGTCAATCCACTCAGTGACCAGTCATTCCACTCAGTGCACAGTCAATCTTCTCAATGCCTCCTCAGTCCTCTCAGTGCCCAGTCATTCCATTCAGTGCCCAGTCATTCCACTCAGTGCCCAGTTATTCCTCTCAGTGCCCAGTCAATCCTCGCAGTGCCCAGACAATCTACTCAGTGCCCAGTCATTTTACTCAGTGCCCGGTCAATCCACTCAGTCACAGTCATTCCACTCAGTGCCCAGTCATTCCATTCAGTGCCCCATCATTCCATCAGTGCCCAGTCAATCAACTCTGTGCCCAGTCAATCCACTCAGTGCCCAGTCATTCCATTCAGTGCCCAGTCAATCCTCTCAGTGCCCAGTCATTCCATTCAGTGCCCAGTCAATCCTCTCAGTGCCCAATCATTCCACTCAGTGCCCAGTCAATCCTCTCAGAGCCCAGTCATTCCTCTCAGTGCCCAGTCTGTCCACTCAGTGCCCAGTTATTCCATTCAGTGCCCAGTCAATCCTCTCAGTGCCCAGTCATTCCACTCAGTGCCCAGTCATTCCATTCAGTGCCCAGTCATTCCACTCAGTGCCCAGTCATTCCTCTCAGTGCCCAGTCAATCCTCTCAGTGCCCAGTCATTCCACTCAGTGCCCAGTCAATCCTTCAGTGCCCAGTCATTCCACTCAGTGCCCAGTCAATCCTCTCATCGCCCAGTTATTCCTCTCAGTGCCCAGTCAATCCATTCAGTGCCCAGTCATTCCACTCAGTGCCCAGTCATTCCTCTCAGTGCCCAGTCAATCCTCGCAGTGCCCAGTAAATCTACTCAGTGCCCAGTCATTTTACTCATTGCCCGGTCAATCCACTCAGTCACAGTCATTCCACTCAGTGCCCAGTCATTCCATTCAGTGCCCCATCATTCCACTCAGTGCCCAGTCAATCAGCTCAGTGCCCAGTCAATCCACTCAGTGCCCAGTCATTCCATTCAGTGCCCAGTCAATCCTCTCAGTGCCCAGTCATTCCATTCAGTGCCCAGTCAATCCTCTCAGTGCCCAGTCATTCCATTCAGTGCCCAGTCAATCCTCTCAGTGCCCAGTCATTCCATTCAGTGCCCAGTCAATCCTCTCAGTGCCCAGTCATTCCACTCAGTGCCCAGTCAATCCTCTCAGAGCCCAGTCATTCCTCTCAGTGCCCAGTCTGTCCACTCAGTGCCCAGTTATTCCATTCAGTGCCCAGTCAATCCTCTCAGTGCCCAGTCATTCCACTCAGTGCCCAGTCATTCCATTCAGTGCCCAGTCATTCCACTCAGTGCCCAGTCATTCCTCTCAGTGCCCAGTCAATCCTCTCAGTGCCCAGTCATTCCACTCAGTGCCCAGTCAATCCTTCAGTGCCCAGTCATTCCACTCAGTGCCCAGTCAATCCTCTCATCGCCCAGTTATTCCTCTCAGTGCCCAGTCAATCCATTCAGTGCCCAGTCATTCCACTCAGTGCCCAGTCATTCCTCTCAGTGCCCAGTCAATCCTCGCAGTGCCCAGTAAATCTACTCAGTGCCCAGTCATTTTACTCATTGCCCGGTCAATCCACTCAGTCACAGTCATTCCACTCAGTGCCCAGTCATTCCATTCAGTGCCCCATCATTCCACTCAGTGCCCAGTCAATCAACTCAGTGCCCAGTCAATCCACTCAGTGCCCAGTCATTCCATTCAGTGCCCAGTCAATCCTCTCAGTGCCCAGTCATTCCATTCAGTGCCCAGTCAATCCTCTCAGTGCCCAGTCATTCCATTCAGTGCCCAGTCAATCCTCTCAGTGCCCAGTCAATCCACTCAGTGCCCAGTCAATCCTCTCAGAGCCCAGTGATTCCTCTCAGTGCCCAGTCAATCCACTCAGTGCCCAGTCATTCCACTCAGTGCCCATTCTTTCCATTAGTTTATCAGATATCCTATTCTTCCTTAATTCTCATCAAAATTCCCCAGATTCTCCCTCTGGGGGTAATTTATAGAGGACAATTAACTCACCCAACCACAAGTCTTTAGAATGTGGGTGGGAATTTGAATACATGGGAGAAAATCCACCGTGTCACAGGGAGAATGTGCAAACTTCACAGTGGTCACTCTCAAGCCCAGGTTGGTGAGACGGTGGCTCCTCCTACTGTGCCACAGTGCTGCCCACTCAGTGCCCAGTCAATACTCTCAGTGCCCAGTTATTCCACTCAGTGCCCAGTCAATACTCTCAGAGCCCAGTCATTCCTCTCAATGCCCAGTCAATCCACTCAGTGACCAGTCATTCCACTCAGTGCCCAGTCAATCTTCTCAATGCCCCCTCAATCCTCTCAGTGCCCAGTCATTCCACTCAGTGCCCAGTCATTCCTCTCAGTGCCCAGTCAATCCTCGCAGTGCCCAGTCAATCTACTCAGTGCCCGGTCATTCTATTCAGTGCCCGGTCAATCCACTCAGTGCCCAGTCATTCCACTCATTGCCCAGTCAATCCTCTCAGTGCCCAGTAAATCTACTCAGTGCCCAATCATTCCAATAAGTGCCCAGTCAAACCTCTCACTGCACAGTCATTCCATTCAGTACCCAGTCATTGCACTCAGTGGCCAGTCATTGCACTCAGTGCCCAGTCAATCCTCTCAGTGCCCAGTCAATCCACTCAGTGACCAGTCGTTCCACTCAGTGCCCAGTCAATCTTCTCAATGCCCCCTCAATCCTCTCAGTGCCCAGTCAATCCTCTCAGTCCCCCGTCAATCAAATCACTGCCCAGTTATTCCTCTCAGTGCCCAGTCAATCTAATCACTGCCCAATCATTCCACTCAGTGCTCAGTCATTCCTCTCATTGCCCAGTCAATCCACTCATTGCCCATTCGATCCAGTAAGAGCCCAGTCATTCCTCTCAGTGCCCAGTCATTCCATTCAGTGCCCAGTCATTCCACTCAGTGCCCAGTCATTTCATTCAGTGTCCAGTCATTCCACTCAGTGCCCAGTCAATCCTCTCAGAGCCCAGTCATTCCTCTCAGTGCCCAGTCTGTCCACTCAGTGCCCAGTTATTCCATTCAGTGCCCAGTCAATCCTCTCAGTGCCCAGTCATTCCACTCAGTGCCCTGTCATTCCATTCATTGCCCTGTCAATCCTCTCAGTGCCTAGTCAAACCACTCGGTGCCCAGTCAATCCTCTCAGAGCCCAGTCATTCCTCTCAGTGCCCAGTCAATCCACTCAGTGCCCAGTCATTCCACTCAGTGCCCAGTCAGTCCTCTCAATGCCCCCTCAATCCTCTCAGTGCCCAGGCATTCCATTCCATGCCCATTCATTCCACTCACTGCCCAGTCATTCCACTGAGTGCCCAGTCAATCCACTCAGTGCCCAGTCAATCCACTCAGAGCCCAGTCTTTCCTCTCAGAGCCCAGTCATTCCTCTGAGTGCCCAGTCAATCCACTCAGTGCCCAGTCATTCCACTCAGTGCCCTGTCAATCCCCTCAATGCCCCCTTAGTCCTCTCAGTGCCCGGTCTGTCCACTCTGTGCCCATTCAATTCCCTCAGTGCCTAGTCAATCCACTCAGTGCCGAGTCAATCAACTCAGTGCCCAGTCAATCCTCTCAGTGCCAGTCATTCCACTCTGTGCCCAGTCAATCCTCTCAGTGCCCCGTCAATCCATTCAGTGCCCAGTCATTCCATTCAGTGCCCAGTCATTCCACTCAGTGCCCAGTCAATCCTCAGTGCCCAGTCAATCCTCTCAGTGTGCAGTCATTTCACTCAGTGCCCAGTCATTCCACTCACTGCCCAGTCAATCCTCAGTGCCCCGTCAATCCTCTCAGTGCCCAGTCATTGCACTCAGTTCCCAGTCATTGCTCTCAGTGCCCCGTCAATCCTCTCCGTGCCCAGTCATTCCACTCAGTGCCCAGTCAATCCTCAGTGCCCAGTCAATCCTCTCAGTGCCCAGTCATTCCACTCAGTGCCGTGTCAATCCATTCAGTGCCCAGTCATTCCACTCAGTGCCCAGTCATTCCATTCACTGCCCAGTCATTCCACTCAGTGCCCAGTCATTCCTCTCAGTGCCCAGTCAATCCTCTCAGTGCCCAGTCATTCCACTCAGTGCCCAGTCAATCCTTCAGTGCCCAGTCATTCCACTCAGTGCCCAGTCAATCCTCTCATCGCCCAGTTATTCCTCTCAGTGCCCAGTCAATCCATTCAGTGCCCAGTCATTCCACTCAGTGCCCAGTCATTCCTCTCAGTGCCCAGTCAATCCTCGCAGTGCCCAGTAAATCTACTCAGTGCCCAGTCATTTTACTCATTGCCCGGTCAATCCACTCAGTCACAGTCATTCCACTCAGTGCCCAGTCATTCCATTCAGTGCCCCATCATTCCACTCAGTGCCCAGTCAATCAGCTCAGTGCCCAGTCAATCCACTCAGTGCCCAGTCATTCCATTCAGTGCCCAGTCAATCCTCTCAGTGCCCAGTCATTCCATTCAGTGCCCAGTCAATCCTCTCAGTGCCCAGTCATTCCATTCAGTGCCCAGTCAATCCTCTCAGTGCCCAGTCATTCCATTCAGTGCCCAGTCAATCCTCTCAGTGCCCAGTCATTCCACTCAGTGCCCAGTCAATCCTCTCAGAGCCCAGTCATTCCTCTCAGTGCCCAGTCTGTCCACTCAGTGCCCAGTTATTCCATTCAGTGCCCAGTCAATCCTCTCAGTGCCCAGTCATTCCACTCAGTGCCCAGTCATTCCATTCAGTGCCCAGTCATTCCACTCAGTGCCCAGTCATTCCTCTCAGTGCCCAGTCAATCCTCTCAGTGCCCAGTCATTCCACTCAGTGCCCAGTCAATCCTTCAGTGCCCAGTCATTCCACTCAGTGCCCAGTCAATCCTCTCATCGCCCAGTTATTCCTCTCAGTGCCCAGTCAATCCATTCAGTGCCCAGTCATTCCACTCAGTGCCCAGTCATTCCTCTCAGTGCCCAGTCAATCCTCGCAGTGCCCAGTAAATCTACTCAGTGCCCAGTCATTTTACTCATTGCCCGGTCAATCCACTCAGTCACAGTCATTCCACTCAGTGCCCAGTCATTCCATTCAGTGCCCCATCATTCCACTCAGTGCCCAGTCAATCAACTCAGTGCCCAGTCAATCCACTCAGTGCCCAGTCATTCCATTCAGTGCCCAGTCAATCCTCTCAGTGCCCAGTCATTCCATTCAGTGCCCAGTCAATCCTCTCAGTGCCCAGTCATTCCATTCAGTGCCCAGTCAATCCTCTCAGTGCCCAGTCAATCCACTCAGTGCCCAGTCAATCCTCTCAGAGCCCAGTGATTCCTCTCAGTGCCCAGTCAATCCACTCAGTGCCCAGTCATTCCACTCAGTGCCCATTCTTTCCATTAGTTTATCAGATATCCTATTCTTCCTTAATTCTCATCAAAATTCCCCAGATTCTCCCTCTGGGGGTAATTTATAGAGGACAATTAACTCACCCAACCACAAGTCTTTAGAATGTGGGTGGGAATTTGAATACATGGGAGAAAATCCACCGTGTCACAGGGAGAATGTGCAAACTTCACAGTGGTCACTCTCAAGCCCAGGTTGGTGAGACGGTGGCTCCTCCTACTGTGCCACAGTGCTGCCCACTCAGTGCCCAGTCAATACTCTCAGTGCCCAGTTATTCCACTCAGTGCCCAGTCAATACTCTCAGAGCCCAGTCATTCCTCTCAATGCCCAGTCAATCCACTCACTGACCAGTCATTCCACTCAGTGCCCAGTCAATCTTCTCAATGCCCCCTCAATCCTCTCAGTGCCCAGTCATTCCACTCAGTGCCCAGTCATTCCTCTCAGTGCCCAGTCAATCCTCGCAGTGCCCAGTCAATCTACTCAGTGCCCGGTCATTCTATTCAGTGCCCGGTCAATCCACTCAGTGCCCAGTCATTCCACTCATTGCCCAGTCAATCCTCTCAGTGCCCAGTAAATCTACTCAGTGCCCAATCATTCCAATAAGTGCCCAGTCAAACCTCTCACTGCACAGTCATTCCATTCAGTACCCAGTCATTGCACTCAGTGGCCAGTCATTGCACTCAGTGCCCAGTCAATCCTCTCAGTGCCCAGTCAATCCACTCAGTGACCAGTCGTTCCACTCAGTGCCCAGTCAATCTTCTCAATGCCCCCTCAATCCTCTCAGTGCCCAGTCAATCCTCTCAGTCCCCCGTCAATCAAATCACTGCCCAGTTATTCCTCTCAGTGCCCAGTCAATCTAATCACTGCCCAGTCATTCCACTCAGTGCTCAGTCATTCCTCTCATTGCCCAGTCAATCCACTCATTGCCCATTCGATCCAGTAAGAGCCCAGTCATTCCTCTCAGTGCCCAGTCATTCCATTCAGTGCCCAGTCATTCCACTCAGTGCCCAGTCATTTCATTCAGTGTACAGTCATTCCACTCAGTGCCCAGTCAATCCTCTCAGAGCCCAGTCATTCCACTCAGTGCCCTGTCATTCCATTCATTGCCCTGTCAATCCTCTCAGTGCCTAGTCAAACCACTCGGTGCCCAGTCAATCCTCTCAGAGCCCAGTCATTCCTCTCAGTGCCCAGTCAATCCACTCAGTGCCCAGTCATTCCACTCAGTGCCCAGTCAGTCCTCTCAATGCCCCCTCAATCCTCTCAGTGCCCAGGCATTCCATTCCATGCCCATTCATTCCACTCACTGCCCAGTCATTCCACTGAGTGCCCAGTCAATCCACTCAGTGCCCAGTCAATCCACTCAGAGCCCAGTCTTTCCTCTCAGAGCCCAGTCATTCCTCTGAGTGCCCAGTCAATCCACTCAGTGCCCAGTCATTCCACTCAGTGCCCTGTCAATCCCCTCAATGCCCCCTTAGTCCTCTCAGTGCCCGGTCTGTCCACTCTGTGCCCATTCAATTCCCTCAGTGCCTAGTCAATCCACTCAGTGCCCAGTCAATCAACTCAGTGCCCAGTCAATCCTCTCAGTGCCAGTCATTCCACTCTGTGCCCAGTCAATCCTCTCAGTGCCCCGTCAATCCATTCAGTGCCCAGTCATTCCATTCAGTGCCCAGTCATTCCACTCAGTGCCCAGTCAATCCTCAGTGCCCAGTCAATCCTCTCAGTGTGCAGTCATTTCACTCAGTGCCCAGTCATTCCACTCACTGCCCAGTCAATCCTCAGTGCCCCGTCAATCCTCTCAGTGCCCAGTCATTGCACTCAGTTCCCAGTCATTGCTCTCAGTGCCCCGTCAATCCTCTCCGTGCCCAGTTATTCCACTCAGTGCCCAGTCAATCCTCAGTGCCCAGTCAATCCTCTCAGTGCCCAGTCATTCCACTCAGTGCCGTGTCAATCCATTCAGTGCCCAGTCATTCCACTCAGTGCCCAGTCATTCCATTCACTGCCCAGTCATTCCACTCAGTGCCCAGTCATTCCTCTCAGTGCCCAGTCAATCCTCTCAGTGCCCAGTCATTCCACTCAGTGCCCAGTCAATCCTTCAGTGCCCAGTCAATCCACTCAGTGCCCAGTCAATCCTCTCAGTGCCCAGTCATTCCACTCAGTGCCCAGTCAATCCTCTCATAGCCCAGTTATTCCTCTCAGTGCCCAGTCAATCCACTCAGTGACCAGTCATTCCACTCAGTGCCCAGTCAATCTTCTCAATGCCTCCTCAATCCTCTCAGTGCCCAGTCATTCCATTCAGTGCCCAGTCATTCCACTCAGTGCCCAGTTATTCCTCTCAGTGCCCAGTCAATCCTCGCAATGCCCAGACAATCTACTCAGTGCCCAGTCATTTTACTCAGTGCCCTGTCAATCCACTCAGTCACAGTCATTCCACTCAGTGCCCAGTCATTCCATTCAGTGCCCCATCATTCCACTCAGTGCCCAGTCAATCAACTCTGTGCCCAGTCAATCCACTCAGTGCCCAGTCATTCCATTCAGTGCCCAGTCAATCCTCTCAGTGCCCAGTCATTCCATTCAGTGCCCAGTCAATCCTCTCAGTGCCCAGTCATTCCATTCAGTGCCCAGTCAATCCTCTCAGTGCCCAGTCAACCCACTCAGTGCCCAGTCATTAAACTCAGTGCCGTGTCAATCCACTCAGTGCCCAGTCAATCCTCTCAGTCCCCCGTCAATCTAATCACTGCCCAGTTATTCCTCTCAGTGCCCAGTCAATCTAATCACTGCCCAGTCATTCCACTCAGTGCTCAGTCATTCCTCTCAGTGCCCAGTCAATCCACTCATTGCCCAGTCGATCCAGTGAGAGCCCAGTCATTCCTCTCAGTGCCCAGTCATTCCACTCAGTGCCCAGTCATTTCATTCAGTGTCCAGTCATTCCACTCAGTGCCCAGTCAATCCTCTCAGAGCCCAGTCATTCCTCTCAGTGCCCAGTCTGTCCACTCAGTGCCCAGTTATTCCATTCAGTGCCAAGACAATCTTCTCAGTGCCCAGTCATTCCACTCAGTGCCGTGTCATTCCATTCATTGCCCGGTCAATCCTCTCAGTGCCCAGTCAAACCACTCGGTGCCCAGTCATTCCACTCAGTGCCCAGTTAATCCTCTCAATGCCCCCTCAATCCTCTCAGTGCCCAGGCATTCCATTCCATGCCCATTCATTCCACTCAGTGCCCAGTCATTCCACTCAGTGCCCAGTCAATCCACTCAGTGCCCAGTCAATCCACTCAGAGCCCAGTCTTTCCTCTCAGAGCCCAGTCATTCCTCTGAGTGCCCAGTCAATCCACTCAGTGCCCAGTCATTCCACTCAGTCCCTAGTCAATCCTCTCAATGCCCCCTCAGTCCTCTCAGTGCCCAGTCATTCCATTCAGTGCCCAGTCTTTCCACTCAGTGCCCAGTCAATCCACTCAGTGCCCAGTCAATCCACTCAGAGCCCAGTCATTCCTCTCAGTGCCCAGTCATTCCATTCAGTGCCCAGTCATTCCACTCAGTGCCCAGTCATTCCATTCAGTGCCCAGTCATTCGACTCAGTGCCCAGTCATTCCTCTCAGTGCCCAGTCAATCCTCTCAGTGCCCAGTCAATCCATTCAGTGCCCAGTCATTCCACTCAGTGCCCAGTCATTCCTCTCAGTGCCCAGTCAATCCTCGCAGTGCCCAGTAAATCTACTCAGTGCCCAGTCATTTTACTCAGTGCCCGGTCAATCCACTCAGTCACAGTCATTCCACTCAGTGCCCAGTCATTCCATTCAGTGCCCCATCATTCCACTCAGTGCCCAGTCAATCAACTCAGTGCCCAGTCAATCCACTCAGTGCCCAGTCATTCCATTCAGTGCCCAGTCAATCCTCTCAGTGCCCAGTCATTCCATTCAGTGCCCAGTCAATCCTCTCAGTGCCCAGTCATTCCATTCAGTGCCCAGTCAATCCTCTCAGTGCCCAGTCAATCCACTCAGTGCCCAGTCAATCCTCTCAGAGCCCAGTGATTCCTCTCAGTGCCCAGTCAATCCACTCAGTGCCCAGTCATTCCACTCAGTGCCCATTCTTTCCATTAGTTTATCAGATATCCTATTCTTCCTTAATTCTCATCAAAATTCCCCAGATTCTCCCTCTAGGGGTAATTTATAGAGGACAATTAACTCACCCAACCACAAGTCTTTAGAATGTGGGTGGGAATTTGAATACATGGGAGAAAATCCACCGTGTCACAGGGAGAATGTGCAAACTTCACAGTGGTCACTCTCAAGCCCAGGTTGGTGAGACGGTGGCTCCTCCTACTGTGCCACAGTGCTGCCCACTCAGTGCCCAGTCAATACTCTCAGTGCCCAGTCATTCCACTCAGTGCCCAGTCAATACTCTCAGAGCCCAGTCATTCCTCTCAATGCCCAGTCAATCCACTCAGTGACCAGTCATTCCACTCAGTGCCCAGTCAATCTTCTCAATGCCCCCTCAATCCTCTCAGTGCCCAGTCATTCCACTCAGTGCCCAGTCATTCCTCTCAGTGCCCAGTCAATCCTCGCAGTGCCCAGTCAATCTACTCAGTGCCCGGTCATTCTACTCAGTGACCGGTCAATCCACTCAGTGCCCAGTCATTCCACTAAGTGCCCAGTCAAACCTCTCACTGCACAGTCATTCCATTCAGTACCCAGTCATTGCACTCAGTGCCCAGTCATTGCACTCAGTGCCCAGTCAATCCTCTCAGTGCCCAGTCAATCCACTCAGTGACCAGTCGTTCCACTCAGTGCCCAGTCAATCTTCTCAATGCCCCCTCAATCCTCTCAGTGCCCAGTCATTCCATTCAGTGCCCAGTCATTCCACTCAGTGCCCAGTCATTCCTCTCAGTGCCCAGTCAATCCTTGCAGTGCCCAGTCAATCTACTCAGTGCCCAGTCATTCCTCTCAGTGCCCAGTCAATCCACTCAGTGGCCAGTCATTCCATTCAGTGCCCAGTCAATACTCTCAATGCCCCCTCAATCCTCTCAGTGCCCAGTCAATCCAATCAGTGCCCAGTCAATCCTCTCAGTGACAAGTCAATCCTCTCAGTGCCCAGTCATTCCAGTCAATGCCCTGTCATTTAATCAGTGCCCAGTCATTCCACCCAGTGCCCAGTCATTCCACTCAGTGCCCAGGCAATCCTCTCAGTGCCCAGTCAATCCACTCATTGCCCAATCATTCCACGCAGTGCCCAGTCAATCCTCTCAGTGCCCAGTAAATCCATTCAGTGCCCAGTCATTGCACTCAGTGCCCAGTCATTGCATTCAGTTCCCAGTCAATCCTCTCAGTGCCCATTCAATCCACTCAGTTCCCAGTCAATCCTTTCAGTGCCCAGTCATTCCACTCGTTGCCCAGTCATTCGTCTCAGTCCCCAGTCATTCCACTCAGTGCCCAGTCAATCCTCTCAATGCCCAGTCATTCCACTCAGTGCCCAGTCATTCCACTCAGTGCCCAGTCAATCCACTCAGTGCCCAGTCAATCCTCTCAGTCCCCCGTGAATCTAATCACTGCCCAGTCATTCCTCTCAGTGCCCAGTCAATCCACTCATTGCCCAGTAGATCCAGTCAGAGCCCAGTCATTCCTCTCAGTGCCCAGTCATTCCATTCAGTGCCCAGTCATTCCACTCAGTGCCCAGTCATTTCATTCAGTGCCCAGTCATTCTACTCAGTGCCCAGTCAATCCTCTCAGAGCCCAGTCATTCCTCTCAGTGCCCAGTCTGTCCACTCAGTGCCCATTCAATCCTCTCAGTGCCCAGTCAATCCACTCAGTGCCCAGTCATTCTACTCAGTGCCCAGTTATTCCATTCAGTGCCCAGTCAATCCTCTCAGTGCCCAGTTATTCCACTCAGTGCCCAGTCAATCAACTCAGTGCCCAGTCAATCCACTCAGTGCCCAGTCATTCCATTCAGTGCCCAGTCAATCCTCTCAGTGCGCAGTCATTCCATTCAGTGCCCAGTCAATCCTCTCAGTGCCCAGTCAATCCACTCAGTGCCCAGTCAATCCTCTCAGAGCCCAGTGATTCCTCTCAGTGCCCAGTCAATCCACTCAGTGCCCAGTCATTCCACTCAGTGCCCATTCTTTCCATTAGTTTATCAGATATCCTATTCTTCCTTAATTCTCATCAAAATTCCCCAGATTCTCCCTCTGGGGGTAATTTATAGAGGACAATTAACTCACCCAACCACAAGTCTTTAGAATGTGGGTGGGAATTTGAATACATGGGAGAAAATCCACCGTGTCACAGGGAGAATGTGCAAACTTCACAGTGGTCACTCTCAAGCCCAGGTTGGTGAGACGGTGGCTCCTCCTACTGTGCCACAGTGCTGCCCACTCAGTGCCCAGTCAATACTCTCAGTGCCCAGTCATTCCACTCAGTGCCCAGTCAATACTCTCAGAGCCCAGTCATTCCTCTCAATGCCCAGTCAATCCACTCAGTGACCAGTCATTCCACTCAGTGCCCAGTCAATCTTCTCAATGCCCCCTCAATCCTCTCAGTGCCCAGTCATTCCACTCAGTGCCCAGTCATTCCTCTCAGTGCCCAGTCAATCCTCGCAGTGCCCAGTCAATCTACTCAGTGCCCGGTCATTCTACTCAGTGCCCGGTCAATCCACTCAGTGCCCAGTCATTCCACTCATTGCCCAGTCAATCCTCTCAGTGCCCAGTAAATCTACTCAGTGCCCAATCATTCCAATAAGTGCCCAGTCAAACCTCTCACTGCACAGTCATTCCATTCAGTACCCAGTCATTGCACTCAGTGCCCAGTCATTGCACTCAGTGCCCAGTCAACCCTCTCAGTGCCCAGTCAATCCACTCAGTGCCCAGTCGTTCCACTCAGTGCCCAGTCAATCTTCTCAATGCCCCCTCAATCCTCTCAGTGCCCAATCAATCCTCTCAGTCCCCCGTCAATCTAATCACTGCCCAGTTATTCCTCTCAGTGCCCAGTCAATCTAATCACTGCCCAGTCATTCCACTCAGTGCTCAGTCATTCCTCTCATTGCCCAGTCAATCCACTCATTGCCCATTCGATCCAGTAAGAGCCCAGTCATTCCTCTCAGTGCCCAGTCATTCCATTCAGTGCCCAGTCATTCCACTCAGTGCCCAGTCATTTCATTCAGTGTACAGTCATTCCACTCAGTGCCCAGTCAATCCTCTCAGAGCCCAGTCATTCCTCTCAGTGCCCAGTCTGTCCACTCAGTGCCCAGTTATTCCATTCAGTGCCCAGTCAATCCTCTCAGTGCCCAGTCATTCCACTCAGTGCCCTGTCATTCCATTCATTGCCCTGTCAATCCTCTCAGTGCCCAGTCAAACCACTCGGTGCCCAGTCAATCCTCTCAGAGCCCAGTCATTCCTCTCAGTGCCCAGTCAATCCACTCAGTGCCCAGTCATTCCACTCAGTGCCCAGTCAGTCCTCTCAATGCCCCCTCAATCCTCTCAGTGCCCAGGCATTCCATTCCATGCCCATTCATTCCACTCAGTGCCCAGTCATTCCACTGAGTGCCCAGTCAATCCACTCAGTGCCCAGTCAATCCACTCAGAGCCCAGTCTTTCCTCTCAGAGCCCAGTCATTCCTCTGAGTGCCCAGTCAATCCACTCAGTGCCCAGTCATTCCACTCAGTGCCCTGTCAATCCCCTCAATGCCCCCTTAGTCCTCTCAGTGCCCGGTCTGTCCACTCTGTGCCCATTCAATTCCCTCCGTGCCTAGTCAATCCACTCAGGGCCCAGTCAATCAACTCAGTGCCTAGTCAATCCTCTCAGTGCCCAGTCATTCCACTCTGTGCCCAGTCAATCCTTTCAGTGCCCCGTCAATCCATTCAGAGCCCAGTCATTCCATTCAGTGCCCAGTCATTCCACTCAGTGCCCAGTCAATCCTCAGTGCCCAGTCAATCCTCTCAGTGTGCAGTCATTTCACTCAGTGCCCAGTCATTCCACTCAGTGCCCAGTCAATCCTCAGTGCCCAGTCAATCCTCTCAGTGTGCAGTCATTTCACTCAGTGCCCAGTCATTCCACTCAGTGCCCAGTCAATCATCAGTGCCCCGTCAATCCTCTCAGTGCCCAGTCATTCCACTCAGTGCCCAGTCAATCCTCAGTGCCCAGTCAATCCTCTCAGTGCCCAGTCATTCCACTCAGTTCCCAGTCATTGCTCTCAGTGCCCCGTCAATCCTCTCCGTGCCCAGTCATTCCACTCAGTGCCCAGTCAATCCTCAGTGCCCAGTCAATCCTCTCAGTGCCCAGTCATTCCACTCAGTGCCGTGTTAATCCATTCAGTGCCCAGTCATTCCACTCAGTGCCCAGTCATTCCATTCACTGCCCAGTCATTCCACTCAGTGCCCAGTCATTCCTCTCAGTGCCCAGTCAATCCTCTCAGTGCCCAGTCATTCCACTCAGTGCCCAGTCAATCCTTCAGTGCCCAGTCAATCCACTCAGTGCCCAGTCAATCCTCTCAGTGCCCAGTCATTCCACTCAGTGCCCAGTCAATCCTCTCATAGCCCAGTTATTCCTCTCAGTGCCCAGTCAATCCACTCAGTGACCAGTCATTCCACTCAGTGCACAGTCAATCTTCTCAATGCCTCCTCAGTCCTCTCAGTGCCCAGTCATTCCATTCAGTGCCCAGTCATTCCACTCAGTGCCCAGTTATTCCTCTCAGTGCCCAGTCAATCCTCGCAGTGCCCAGACAATCTACTCAGTGCCCAGTCATTTTACTCAGTGCCCGGTCAATCCACTCAGTCACAGTCATTCCACTCAGTGCCCAGTCATTCCATTCAGTGCCCCATCATTCCACTCAGTGCCCAGTCAATCAACTCTGTGCCCAGTCAATCCACTCAGTGATCAGTCATTCCATTCAGTGCCCAGTCAATCCTCTCAGTGCCCAGTCATTCCATTCAGTGCCCAGTCAATCCTCTCAGTGCCCAATCATTCCACTCAGTGCCCAGTCAATCCTCTCAGAGCCCAGTCATTCCTCTCAGTGCCCAGTCTGTCCACTCAGTGCCCAGTTATTCCATTCAGTGCCCAGTCAATCCTCTCAGTGCCCAGTCATTCCACTCAGTGCCCAGTCATTCCATTCAGTGCCCAGTCATTCCACTCAGTGCCCAGTCATTCCTCTCAGTGCCCAGTCAATCCTCTCAGTGCCCAGTCATTCCACTCAGTGCCCAGTCAATCCTTCAGTGCCCAGTCATTCCACTCAGTGCCCAGTCAATCCTCTCATCGCCCAGTTATTCCTCTCAGTGCCCAGTCAATCCATTCAGTGCCCAGTCATTCCACTCAGTGCCCAGTCATTCCTCTCAGTGCCCAGTCAATCCTCGCAGTGCCCAGTAAATCTACTCAGTGCCCAGTCATTTTACTCATTGCCCGGTCAATCCACTCAGTCACAGTCATTCCACTCAGTGCCCAGTCATTCCATTCAGTGCCCCATCATTCCACTCAGTGCCCAGTCAATCAGCTCAGTGCCCAGTCAATCCACTCAGTGCCCAGTCATTCCATTCAGTGCCCAGTCAATCCTCTCAGTGCCCAGTCATTCCATTCAGTGCCCAGTCAATCCTCTCAGTGCCCAGTCATTCCATTCAGTCCCCAGTCAATCCTCTCAGTGCCCAGTCATTCCATTCAGTGCCCAGTCAATCCTCTCAGTGCCCAGTCATTCCACTCAGTGCCCAGTCAATCCTCTCAGAGCCCAGTCATTCCTCTCAGTGCCCAGTCTGTCCACTCAGTGCCCAGTTATTCCATTCAGTGCCCAGTCAATCCTCTCAGTGCCCAGTCATTCCACTCAGTGCCCAGTCATTCCATTCAGTGCCCAGTCATTCCACTCAGTGCCCAGTCATTCCTCTCAGTGCCCAGTCAATCCTCTCAGTGCCCAGTCATTCCACTCAGTGCCCAGTCAATCCTTCAGTGCCCAGTCATTCCACTCAGTGCCCAGTCAATCCTCTCATCGCCCAGTTATTCCTCTCAGTGCCCAGTCAATCCATTCAGTGCCCAGTCATTCCACTCAGTGCCCAGTCATTCCTCTCAGTGCCCAGTCAATCCTCGCAGTGCCCAGTAAATCTACTCAGTGCCCAGTCATTTTACTCATTGCCCGGTCAATCCACTCAGTCACAGTCATTCCACTCAGTGCCCAGTCATTCCATTCAGTGCCCCATCATTCCACTCAGTGCCCAGTCAATCAACTCAGTGCCCAGTCAATCCACTCAGTGCCCAGTCATTCCATTCAGTGCCCAGTCAATCCTCTCAGTGCCCAGTCATTCCATTCAGTGCCCAGTCAATCCTCTCAGTGCCCAGTCATTCCATTCAGTGCCCAGTCAATCCTCTCAGTGCCCAGTCAATCCACTCAGTGCCCAGTCAATCCTCTCAGAGCCCAGTGATTCCTCTCAGTGCCCAGTCAATCCACTCAGTGCCCAGTCATTCCACTCAGTGCCCATTCTTTCCATTAGTTTATCAGATATCCTATTCTTCCTTAATTCTCATCAAAATTCCCCAGATTCTCCCTCTGGGGGTAATTTATAGAGGACAATTAACTCACCCAACCACAAGTCTTTAGAATGTGGGTGGGAATTTGAATACATGGGAGAAAATCCACCGTGTCACAGGGAGAATGTGCAAACTTCACAGTGGTCACTCTCAAGCCCAGGTTGGTGAGACGGTGGCTCCTCCTACTGTGCCACAGTGCTGCCCACTCAGTGCCCAGTCAATACTCTCAGTGCCCAGTTATTCCACTCAGTGCCCAGTCAATACTCTCAGAGCCCAGTCATTCCTCTCAATGCCCAGTCAATCCACTCACTGACCAGTCATTCCACTCAGTGCCCAGTCAATCTTCTCAATGCCCCCTCAATCCTCTCAGTGCCCAGTCATTCCACTCAGTGCCCAGTCATTCCTCTCAGTGCCCAGTCAATCCTCGCAGTGCCCAGTCAATCTACTCAGTGCCCGGTCATTCTATTCAGTGCCCGGTCAATCCACTCAGTGCCCAGTCATTCCACTCATTGCCCAGTCAATCCTCTCAGTGCCCAGTAAATCTACTCAGTGCCCAATCATTCCAATAAGTGCCCAGACAAACCTCTCACTGCACAGTCATTCCATTCAGTACCCAGTCATTGCACTCAGTGGCCAGTCATTGCACTCAGTGCCCAGTCAATCCTCTCAGTGCCCAGTCAATCCACTCAGTGACCAGTCGTTCCACTCAGTGCCCAGTCAATCTTCTCAATGCCCCCTCAATCCTCTCAGTGCCCAGTCAATCCTCTCAGTCCCCCGTCAATCTAATCACTGCCCAGTTATTCCTCTCAGTGCCCAGTCAATCTAATCACTGCCCAGTCATTCCACTCAGTGCTCAGTCATTCCTCTCATTGCCCAGTCAATCCACTCATTGCCCATTCGATCCAGTAAGAGCCCAGTCATTCCTCTCAGTGCCCAGTCATTCCATTCAGTGCCCAGTCATTCCACTCAGTGCCCAGTCATTTCATTCAGTGTCCAGTCATTCCACTCAGTGCCCAGTCAATCCTCTCAGAGCCCAGTCATTCCTCTCAGTGCCCAGTCTGTCCACTCAGTGCCCAGTTATTCCATTCAGTGCCCAGTCAATCCTCTCAGTGCCCAGTCATTCCACTCAGTGCCCTGTCATTCCATTCATTGCCCTGTCAATCCTCTCAGTGCCTAGTCAAACCACTCGGTGCCCAGTCAATCCACTCAGAGCCCAGTCATTCCTCTCAGTGCCCAGTCAATCCACTCAGTGCCCAGTCATTCCACTCAGTGCCCAGTCAGTCCTCTCAATGCCCCCTCAATCCTCTCAGTGCCCAGGCATTCCATTCCATGCCCATTCATTCCACTCACTGCCCAGTCATTCCACTGAGTGCCCAGTCAATCCACTCAGTGCCCAGTCAATCCACTCAGAGCCCAGTCTTTCCTCTCAGAGCCCAGTCATTCCTCTGAGTGCCCAGTCAATCCACTCAGTGCCCAGTCATTCCACTCAGTGCCCTGTCAATCCCCTCAATGCCCCCTTAGTCCTCTCAGTGCCCGGTCTGTCCACTCTGTGCCCATTCAATTCCCTCAGTGCCTAGTCAATCCACTCAGTGCCCAGTCAATCAACTCAGTGCCTCGTCAATCCTCTCAGTGCCCAGTCATTCCACTCTGTGCCCAGTCAATCCTCTCAGTGCCCCGTCAATCCATTCAGTGCCCAGTCATTCCATTCAGTGCCCAGTCATTCCACTCAGTGCCCAGTCAATCCTCAGTGCCCAGTCAATCCTCTCAGTGTGCAGTCATTTCACTCAGTGCCCAGTCATTCCACTCAGTGCCCAGTCAATCCTCAGTGCCCCGTCAATCCTCTCAGTGCCCAGTCATTGCACTCAGTTCCCAGTCATTGCTCTCAGTGCCCCGTCAATCCTCTCCGTGCCCAGTCATTCCACTCAGTGCCCAGTCAATCCTCAGTGCCCAGTCAATCCTCTCAGTGCCCAGTCATTCCACTCAGTGCCGTGTCAATCCATTCAGTGCCCAGTCATTCCACTCAGTGCCCAGTCATTCCATTCACTGCCCAGTCATTCCACTCAGTGCCCAGTCATTCCTCTCAGTGCCCAGTCAATCCTCTCAGTGCCCAGTCATTCCACTCAGTGCCCAGTCAATCCTTCAGTGCCCAGTCAATCCACTCAGTGCCCAGTCAATCCTCTCAGTGCCCAGTCATTCCACTCAGTGCCCAGTCAATCCTCTCATAGCCCAGTTATTCCTCTCAGTGCCCAGTCAATCCACTCAGTGACCAGTCATTCCACTCAGTGCCCAGTCAATCTTCTCAATGCCTCCTCAATCCTCTCAGTGCCCAGTCATTCCATTCAGTGCCCAGTCATTCCACTCAGTGCCCAGTTAATCCTCTCAGTGCCCAGTCAATCCTCGCAGTGCCCAGACAATCTACTCAGTGCCCAGTCATTTTACTCAGTGCCCGGTCAATCCACTCAGTCACAGTCATTCCACTCAGTGCCCAGTCATTCCATTCAGTGCCCCATCATTCCACTCAGTGCCCAGTCAATCAACTCTGTGCCCAGTCAATCCACTCAGTGCCCAGTCATTCCATTCAGTGCCCATTCAATCCTCTCAGTGCCGAGTCATTCCATTCAGTGCCCAGTCAATCCTCTCAGTGCCCAGTCATTCCATTCAGTGCCCAGTCAATCCTCTCAGTGCCCAGTCAATCCACTCAGTGCCCAGTCATTAAACTCAGTGCCGTGTCAATCCACTCAGTGCCCAGTCAATCCTCTCAGTCCCCCGTCAATCTAATCACTGCCCAGTTATTCCTCTCAGTGCCCAGTCAATCTAATCACTGCCCAGTCATTCCACTCAGTGCTCAGTCATTCCTCTCAGTGCCCAGTCAATCCACTCATTGCCCAGTCGATCCAGTAAGAGCCCAGTCATTCCTCTCAGTGCCCAGTCATTCCACTCAGTGCCCAGTCATTTCATTCAGTGTCCAGTCATTCCACTCAGTGCCCAGTCAATCCTCTCAGAGCCCAGTCATTCCTCTCAGTGCCCAGTCTGTCCACTCAGTGCCCAGTTATTCCATTCAGTGCCCAGTCAATCCTCTCAGTGCCCAGTCATTCCACTCAGTGCCCTGTCATTCCATTCATTGCCCGGTCAATCCTCTCAGTGCCCAGTCAAACCACTCGGTGCCCAGTCATTCCACTCAGTGCCCAGTCAATCCTCTCAATGCCCCCTCAATCCTCTCAGTGCCCAGGCATTCCATTCCATGCCCATTCATTCCACTCAGTGCCCAGTCATTCCACTCAGTGCCCAGTCAATCCTCTCAGTGCCCAGTCAATCCACTCAGAGCCCAGTCTTTCCTCTCAGAGCCCAGTCATTCCTCTGAGTGCCCAGTCAATCCAGTCAGTGCCCAGTCATTCCACTCAGTCCCCAGTCAATCCTCTCAATGCCCCCTCAGTCCTCTCAGTGCCCAGTCATTCCATTCAGTGCCCAGTCTTTCCACTCAGTGCCCAGTCAATCCACTCAGTGCCCAGTCAATCCACTCAGAGCCCAGTCATTCATCTCAGTGCCCAGTCATTCCATTCAGTGCCCAGTCATTCCACTCAGTGCCCAGTCATTCCATTCAGTGCCCAGTCATTCCACTCAGTGCCCAGTCATTCCTCTCAGTGCCCAGTCAATCCTCTCAGTGCCCAGTCAATCCACTCAGTGCCCAGTCATTCCACTCAGTGCCCAGTCATTCCTCTCAGTGCCCAGTCAATCCTCGCAGTGCCCAGTAAATCTACTCAGTGCCCAGTCATTTTACTCAGTGCCCGGTCAATCCACTCAGTCACAGTCATTCCACTCAGTGCCCAGTCATTCCATTCAGTGCCCCATCATTCCACTCAGTGCCCAGTCAATCAACTCAGTGCCCAGTCAATCCACTCAGTGCCCAGTCATTCCATTCAGTGCCCAGTCAATCCTCTCAGTGCCCAGTCATTCCATTCAGTGCCCAGTCAATCCTCTCAGTGCCCAGTCATTCCATTCAGTGCCCAGTCAATCCTCTCAGTGCCCAGTCAATCCACTCAGTGCCCAGTCAATCCTCTCAGAGCCCAGTGATTCCTCTCAGTGCCCAGTCAATCCACTCAGTGCCCAGTCATTCCACTCAGTGCCCATTCTTTCCATTAGTTTATCAGATATCCTATTCTTCCTTAATTCTCATCAAAATTCCCCAGATTCTCCCTCTAGGGGTAATTTATAGAGGACAATTAACTCACCCAACCACAAGTCTTTAGAATGTGGGTGGGAATTTGAATACATGGGAGAAAATCCACCGTGTCACAGGGAGAATGTGCAAACTTCACAGTGGTCACTCTCAAGCCCAGGTTGGTGAGACGGTGGCTCCTCCTACTGTGCCACAGTGCTGCCCACTCAGTGCCCAGTCAATACTCTCAGTGCCCAGTCATTCCACTCAGTGCCCAGTCAATACTCTCAGAGCCCAGTCATTCCTCTCAATGCCCAGTCAATCCACTCAGTGACCAGTCATTCCACTCAGTGCCCAGTCAATCTTCTCAATGCCCCCTCAATCCTCTCAGTGCCCAGTCATTCCACTCAGTGCCCAGTCATTCCTCTCAGTGCCCAGTCAATCCCCGCAGTGCCCAGTCAATCTACTCAGTGCCCGGTCATTCTACTCAGTGCCCGGTCAATCCACTCAGTGCCCAGTCCTTCCACTCATTACCCAGTCAATCCTCTCAGTGCCCAGTAAATCTACTCAGTGCCCAATCATTCCAATAAGTGCCCAGTCAAACCTCTCACTGCACAGTCATTCCATTCAGTACCCAGTCATTGCACTCAGTGCCCAGTCATTGCACTCAGTGCCCAGTCAATCCTCTCAGTGCCCAGTCAATCCACTCAGTGACCAGTCGTTCCACTCAGTGCCCAGTCAATCTTCTCAATGCCCCCTCAATCCTCTCAGTGCCCAGTCATTCCATTCAGTGCCCAGTCATTCCACTCAGTGCCCAGTCATTCCTCTCAGTGCCCAGTCAATCCTTGCAGTGCCCAGTCAATCTACTCAGTGCCCAGTCATTCCTCTCAGTGCCCAGTCAATCCACTCAGTGCCCAGTCATTCCATTCAGTGCCCAGTCAATACTCTCAATGCCCCCTCAATCCTCTCAGTGCCCAGTCAATCCAATCAGTGCCCAGTCAATCCTCTCAGTGACAAGTCAATCCTCTCAGTGCCCAGTCATTCCAGTCAATGCCCAGTCATTTAATCAGTGCCCAGTCATTCCACCCAGTGCCCAGTCATTCCACTCAGTGCCCAGGCAATCCTCTCAGTGCCCAGTCAATCCACTCAGTGCCCAATCATTCCACGCAGTGCCCAGTCAATCCTCTCAGTGCCCAGTAAATCCATTCAGTGCCCAGTCATTGCACTCAGTGCCCAGTCATTGCATTCAGTTCCCAGTCAATCCTCTCAGTGCCCATTCAATCCACTCAGTTCCCAGTCAATCCTTTCAGTGCCCAGTCATTCCACTCGTTGCCCAGTCATTCGTCTCAGTCCCCAGTCATTCCACTCAGTGCCCAGTCAATCCTCTCAATGCCCAGTCATTCCACTCAGTGCCCAGTCATTCCACTCAGTGCCCAGTCAATCCACTCAGTGCCCAGTCAATCCTCTCAGTCCCCCGTGAATCTAATCACTGCCCAGTCATTCCTCTCAGTGCCCAGTCAATCTAATCACTGCCCAGTCATTCCTCTCAGTGCCCAGTCAATCCACTCATTGCCCAGTAGATCCAGTCAGAGCCCAGTCATTCCTCTCAGTGCCCAGTCATTCCATTCAGTGCCCAGTCATTCCACTCAGTGCCCAGTCATTTCATTCAGTGCCCAGTCATTCTACTCAGTGCCCAGTCAATCCTCTCAGAGCCCAGTCATTCCTCTCAGTGCCCAGTCTGTCCACTCAGTGCCCATTCAATCCTCTCAGTGCCCAGTCAATCCACTCAGTGCCCAGTCATTCTACTCAGTGCCCAGTTATTCCATTCAGTGCCCAGTCAATCCTCTCAGTGCCCAGTTATTCCACTCAGTGCCCAGTCAATCAACTCAGTGCCCAGTCAATCCACTCAGTGCCCAGTCATTCCATTCAGTGCCCAGTCAATCCTCTCAGTGCCCAGTCTTTCCACTCAGTGCCCAGTCATTCCATTCAGTGCCCAGTCAATCCTCTCAGTGCCCAGTCAATCCACTCAGTGCCCAGTCAATCCTCTCAGAGCCCAGTCATTCCTCTCAGTGCCCAGTCAATCCACTCAGTGCCCAGTCATTCCATTCAGTGCCCACTCAATCCTTTCAATGCCCCCTCAATCCTCTCAGTGCCCAGTCAATCCAATCAGTGCCCAGTCAATCCTCTCAGTGCCCAGTCAATCCTCTCAGTGCCCAGTCATTCCAGTCAATGCCCAGTCATTCCATTCAGTGCCCAGTCATTCCACTCAGTGCCCAGTTATTCCACTCAGTGCCCAGGCAATCCTCTCAGTGCCCAGTCAATCCACTCAGTGCCCAATCATTCCACGCAGTGCCCAGAGAATCCTCTCAGTGCCCAGTAAATCCATTCAGTGCCCAGTCATTGCACTCAGTGCCCAGTCATTACATTCAGTTCCCAGTCAATCCTTTCAGTGCCCAGTCATTCCACTCGTTGCCCAGTCATTCCTCTCAGTCCCCAGTCAATCCACTCAGTGCCCAGTCATTCCATTCATTGCCCGGACAATCCTCTCAGTGCCCAGTCAAACCACTCAGTGCCCAGTCAATCCTCTCAGAGCCCAGTCATTCCTCTCATTGCCCAATCAATCCACTCAGTGCCCAGTCATTCCACTCAGTGCCCAGTCAATCCTCTCAATGCCCCCTCTGTCCTCTCAGTGCCCAGTCATTCCATTCATTGCCCAGTCTTTCCACTCAGTGCCCAGTCAATCCACTCAGTGCCCAGTCAATCCACTCAGAGCCCAGTCATTCCTCTCAGTGCCCAATCATTCCATTCAGTGCCCAGTCATTCCACTCAGTGCCCAGTCATTCCATTCAGTGCCCAGTCATTCCACTCAGTGCCCAGTCATTCCACTCAGTGCCCAGTCAATCCTCTCAGTGCCCAGTCATTCCATTCAGTGCCCAGTCAATCCTCTCAGTGCCCAGTCATTCCATTCATTGCCCAGTCTTTCCACTCAGTGCCCAGTCAATCCACTCAGTGCCCAGTCAATCCACTCAGAGCCCAGTCATTCCTCTCAGTGCACAGTCATTCCATTCAGTGCCCCATCATTCCACTCAGTGCCCAGTCAATCAACTCAGTGCCTAGTCAATCCACTCAGTGCCCAGTCATTCCATTCAGTGCCCAGTCAATCCTCTCAGTGCCCAGTCATTCAATTCAGTGCCCAGTCAATCCTCTCAGTGCCCAGTCATTCCATTCAGTGCCCAGTCAATCCTCTCAGTGCCCAGTCAATCCACTCAGTGCCCAGTCAATCCTCTCAGAGCCCAGTGATTCCTCTCAGTGCCCAGTCAATCCACTCTGTGCCCAGTCATTCCACTCAGTGCCCATTCTTTCCATTAGTTTATCAGATATCCTATTCTTCCTTAATTCTCATCAAAATTCCCCAGATTCTCCCTCTAGGGGTAATTTATAGAGGACAATTAACTCACCCAACCACAAGTCTTTAGAATGTGGGTGGGAATTTGAATACATGGGAGAAAATCCACCGTGTCACAGGGAGAATGTGCAAACTTCACAGTGGTCACTCTCAAGCCCAGGTTGGTGAGACGGTGGCTCCTCCTACTGTGCCACAGTGCTGCCCACTCAGTGCCCAGTCAATACTCTCAGTGCCCAGTCATTCCACTCAGTGCCCAGTCAATACTCTCAGAGCCCAGTCATTCCTCTCAATGCCCAGTCAATCCACTCAGTGACCAGTCATTCCACTCAGTGCCCAGTCAATCTTCTCAATGCCCCCTCAATCCTCTCAGTGCCCAGTCATTCCACTCAGTGCCCAGTCATTCCTCTCAGTGCCCAGTCAATCCTCGCAGTGCCCAGTCAATCTACTCAGTGCCCGGTCATTCTACTCAGTGCCCGGTCAATCCACTCAGTGCCCAGTCATTCCACTCATTGCCCAGTCAATCCTCTCAGTGCCCAGTAAATCTACTCAGTGCCCAATCATTCCAATAAGTGCCCAGTCAAACCTCTCACTGCACAGTCATTCCATTCAGTACCCAGTCATTGCACTCAGTGCCCAGTCATTGCACTCAGTGCCCAGTCAATCCTCTCAGTGCCCAGTCAATCCACTCAGTGACCAGTCGTTCCACTCAGTGCCCAGTCAATCTTCTCAATGCCCCCTCAATCCTCTCAGTGCCCAGTCATTCCATTTAGTGCCCAGTCATTCCACTCAGTGCCCAGTTATTCCACTCAGTGCCCAGGCAATCCTCTCAGTGCCCAGTCAATCCACTCAGTGCCCAATCATTCCACGCAGTGCCCAGAGAATCCTCTCAGTGCCCAGTAAATCCATTCAGTGCCCAGTCATTGCACTCAGTGCCCAGTCATTACATTCAGTTCCCAGTCAATCCTTTCAGTGCCCAGTCATTCCACTCGTTGCCCAGTCATTCCTCTCAGTCCCCAGTCAATCCACTCAGTGCCCAGTCATTCCATTCAGTGCCCAGTCAATCCTCTCAATGCCCCCTCAGTCCTCTCAGTGCCCAGTCAAACCACTCAGTGCCCAGTCAATCCTCTCAGAGCCCAGTTATTCCTCTCATTGCCCAGTCAATCCACTCAGTGCCCAGTCATTCCACTCAGTGCCCAGTCAATCCTCTCAATGCCCCCTCAGTCCTCTCAGTGCCCAGTCATTCCATTCATTGCCCAGTCTTTCCACTCAGTGCCCAGTCAATCCACTCAGTGCCCAGTCAATCCACTCAGAGCCCAGTCATTCCTCTCAGTGCCCAATCATTCCATTCAGTGCCCAATCATTCCACTCAGTGCCCAGTCATTCCATTCAGTGCCCAGTCATTCCACTCAGTGCCCAGTCAATCCACTCAGTGCCCAGTCAATCCACTCAGAGCCCAGTCATTCCTCTCAGTGCCCAGTCATTCCACTCAGTGCCCAGTCATTCCATTCAGTGCCCAGTCAATACTCTCAATGCCCCCTCAATCCTCTCAGTGCCCAGTCAATCCAATCAGTGCCCAGTCAATCCTCTCAGTGACAAGTCAATCCTCTCAGTTCCCAGTCATTCCAGTCAATGCCCAGTCATTTAATCAGTGCCCAGTCATTCCACCCAGTGCCCAGTCATTCCACTCAGTGCCCAGGCAATCCTCTCAGTGCCCAGTCAATCCACTCAGTGCCCAATCATTCCACGCAGTGCCCAGTCAATCCTCTCAGTGCCCAGTAAATCCATTCAGTGCCCAGTCATTGCACTCAGTGCCCAGTCATTGCATTCAGTTCCCAGTCAATCCTCTCAGTGCCCATTCAATCCACTCAGTTCCCAGTCAATCCTTTCAGTGCCCAGTCATTCCACTCGTTGCCCAGTCATTCCTCTCAGTCCCCAGTCATTCCACTCAGTGCCCAGTCAATCCTCTCAATGCCCAGTCATTCCACTCAGTGCCCAGTCATTCCACTCAGTGCCCAGTCAATCCACTCAGTGCCCAGTCAATCCTCTCAGTCCCCCGTGAATCTAATCACTGCCCAGTCATTCCTCTCAGTGCCCAGTCAATCTAATCACTGCCCAGTCATTCCTCTCAGTGCCCAGTCAATCCACTCATTGCCCAGTAGATCCAGTCAGAGCCCAGTCATTCCTCTCAGTGCCCAGTCATTCCATTCAGTGCCCAGTCATTCCACTCAGTGCCCAGTCATTTCATTCAGTGCCCAGTCATTCTACTCAGTGCCCAGTCAATCCTCTCAGAGCCCAGTCATTCCTCTCAGTGCCCAGTCTGTCCACTCAGTGCCCATTCAATCCTCTCAGTGCCCAGTCAATCCACTCAGTGCCCAGTCATTCTACTCAGTGCCCAGTTATTCCATTCAGTGCCCAGTCAATCCTCTCAGTGCCCAGTTATTCCACTCAGTGCCCAGTCAATCAACTCAGTGCCCAGTCAATCCACTCAGTGCCCAGTCATTCCATTCAGTGCCCAGTCAATCCTCTCAGTGGCCAGTCTTTCCACTCAGTGCCCAGTCATTCCATTCAGTGCCCAGTCAATCCTCTCAGTGCCCAGTCAATCCACTCAGTGCCCAGTCAATCCTCTCAGAGCCCAGTCATTCCTCTCAGTGCCCAGTCAATCCGCTCAGTGCCCAGTCATTCCATTCAGTGCCCACTCAATCCTCTCAATGCCCCCTCAATCCTCTCAGTGCCCAGTCAATCCAATCAGTGCCCAGTCAATCCTCTCAGTGCCCAGTCAATCCTCTCAGTGCCCAGTTATTCCAGTCAATGCCCAGTCATTCCATTTAGTGCCCAGTCATTCCACTCAGTGCCCAGTTATTCCACTCAGTGCCCAGGCAATCCTCTCAGTGCCCAGTCAATCCACTCAGTGCCCAATCATTCCACGCAGTGCCCAGAGAATCCTCTCAGTGCCCAGTAAATCCATTCAGTGCCCAGTCATTGCACTCAGTGCCCAGTCATTACATTCAGTTCCCAGTCAATCCTTTCAGTGCCCAGTCATTCCACTCGTTGCCCAGTCATTCCTCTCAGTCCCCAGTCAATCCACTCAGTGCCCAGTCATTCCATTCATTGCCCGGACAATCCTCTCAGTGCCCAGTCAAACCACTCAGTGCCCAGTCAATCCTCTCAGAGCCCAGTCATTCCTCTCATTGCCCAGTCAATCCACTCAGTGCCCAGTCATTCCACTCAGTGCCCAGTCAATCCTCTCAATGCCCCCTCAGTCCTCTCAGTGCCCAGTCATTCCATTCATTGCCCAGTCTTTCCACTCAGTGCCCAGTCAATCCACTCAGTGCCCAGTCAATCCACTCAGAGCCCAGTCATTCCTCTCAGTGCCCAATCATTCCATTCAGTGCCCAGTCATTCCACTCAGTGCCCAGTCATTCCATTCAGTGCCCAGTCATTCCACTCAGTGCCCAGTCAATCCACTCAGTGCCCAGTCAATCCACTCAGAGCCCAGTCATTCCTCTCAGTGCCCAGTCATTCCATTCAGTGCCCAGTCATTCCACTCAGTGCCCAGTCATTCCATTCAGTGCCCAGTCATTCCACTCAGTGCCCAGACATTCCACTCAGTGCCCAGTTAATCCACTCAGTGCCCAGTCAATACTCTCAGAGCCCAGTCATTTCTCTCAGTGCCCAGTCTGTCCACTCAGTGCCCATTCAATTCCCTCAGTGCCTAGTCAATCCACTCCGTGCCCAGTCAATCAACTCAGTGCCCAGTCAATCCTCTCAGTGCCAAGTCATTCCACTCTGTGCCCAGTCAAACCTCTCAGTGCCCCGTCAATCCACTCAGTGCCCAGTTATTCCATTCTGTGCCCAGTCATTCCACTCAGTGCCCAGTCAATCCTCAGTGCCCAGTCATTCCACTCAGTGCCCAGTCAATCCTCAGTGCCCAGTCAATCCTCTCAGTGCCCAGTCATTCCACTCAGTTCCCAGTCATTGCTCTCAGTGCCCCGTCAATCCTCTCCGTGCCCAGTCATTCCACTCAGTGCCCAGTCAATCCTCAGTGCCCAGTCAATCCTCTCAGTGCCCAGTCATTCCACGCAGTGCCCAGTCAATCCACTCAGTGCCCTGTCGATCCTCTCAGTCCCCCGTCAATCTAATCAATGCCCAGTCATTCCTCTCAGTGCCCAGTCAATCTAATCACTGCCCTGTCATTCCACTCAGTGCTCAGTCATTCCTCTCAGTGCCCAGTCAATCCACTCATTGCCCAGTCGATCCAGTAAGAGCCCAGTCATTCCTCTCAGTGCCCAGTCATTCCATTCAGTGTCCAGTCATTCCACTCAGTGCCCAGTCATTTCATTCAGTGCCCAGTCATTCCACTCTGTGCCCAGTCAATCCTCTCAGAGCCCAGTCATTCCTCTCAGTGCCCAGTCTGTCCACTCAGTGCCCAGTTATTCCATTCAGTGCCCAGTCAATCCTCTCAGTGCCCAGTCATTCCACTCAGTGCCCAGTCATTCCATTCATTGCCCGGTCAATCCTCTCAGTGCCCAGTCAAACCACTCGGTGCCCAGTCAATCCTCTCATAGCCCAGTCATTCCTCTCAGTGCCCAGTCAATCCTCTCAATGCCCCCTCAATCCTCTCAGTGCCCAGGCATTCCATTCCATGCCCAGTCATTCCACTCAGTGCCCAGTCATTCCACTCGTTGCCCAGTCATTCCTCTCAGTCCCCAGTCAATCCACTCAGTGCCCAGTCAATCCACTCAGTGCCCAGTGAAACCACTCGGTGCCCAGTCAATCCTCTCAGAGCCCAGTCATTCCTCTCAGTGCCCAGTCAATCCACTCAGTGCCCAGTCATTCCACTCTGTGCCCAGTCAATCCTCTCAATGCCCCCTCAATCCTCTCAGTGCCCAGGCATTCCATTCCATGCCCAGTCATTCCACTCAGTGCCCAGTCATTCCACTCAGTGCCCAGTCAATCCACTCAGTGCCCAATCAATCCACTCAGAACCCAGTCTTTCCTCTCAGAGCCCAGTCATTCCTCTCAGTGCCCAGTCAATCCACTCAGTGCCCAGTCATTCCACTCAGTGCCCAGTCAATCCTCTCAATGCCCCCTCAGTCCTCTCAGTGCCCAGTCATTCCATTCAGTGCCCAGTCTTTCCACTCAGTGCCCAGTCAATCCACTCAGTGCCCAGTCAATCCACTCAGAGCCCAGTCATTCCTCTCAGTGCCCAGTCATTCCATTCAGTGCCCAGTCATTCCACTCAGTGCCCAGTCATTCCATTCAGTTGCCAGTCATTCCACTCAGTGCCCAATCATTCCACTCAGTGCCCAGTTAATCCACTCAGTGCCCAGTCAATCCTCTCAGAGCCCAGTCATTTCTCTCAGTGCCCAGTCTGTCCACTCAGTGCCCATTCAATTCTCTCAGTGCGTAGTCAATCCACTCAGTGCCCAGTCAATCAACTCAGTGCCCAGTCAATCCTCTCAGTGCCCAGTCATTCCACTCTGTGCCTAGTCAATCCTCTCAGTGCCCCGTCAATCCACTCAGTGCCCAGTCATTCCATTCAGTGCCCTGTCATTCCACTCAGTGCCCAGTCAATCCTCAGTGCCCAGTCAATCCTCTCAGTGCCCAGTCATTTCACTCAGTGCCCAGTCATTCCACTCAGTGGCCAGTCAATCCTCAGTGCCCAGTCAATCCTCTCAGTGCCCAGTCATTCCACTCAGTTCCCAGTCATTGCTCTCAGTGCCCAGTCAATCCTCTCCGTGCCCAGTCATTCCACTCAGTGCCCAGTCAATCCTCAGTGCCCAGTCAATCCTCTCAGTGCCCAGTCATTCCACTCAGTGCACAGTCAATAAACTCAGTGGACCCCACCGCTAAGCACGTCTTTCCCTCTCCACTCCTTTCCACTTTCCGCAGTGATCGGTGGCTCTGTGACTCCCTAGTCCACACATCCGTCCCCACGGATCTGCCACCCGGCACTTATCCCTGTAAGCGTAAGCGCTACACCTCCTCTCTTGCCACCATTCAGGGCCCCAAACAGTCCTTCCAGGTGAGGTAACACTTCACTTGTGAGTCTTTTAGGGTCATCTATTGCATCCGGTGCTCCCGATGCGGCCTCCTCTACATCGGTGGAACCCGACGCAGATTGGGGGACCTCTTCGTCGTGCACCTCCGCTCCTCCCACCACAACAGACTGGATCTCCTGGTTGCCAGCCACTTCAACTCTGCTTCCCATTCCCATCAGATATGTCCATACATGGCCTCCTCTACTGCCATGATGAGGCTAAGCTCAGGATGGAGAGCAACACCTTATATACCGTCTCGGTAGCCTCCAGCCCCTTAGTATGAACATAGAATTCTCCAATTTCTGGTAATTCCCTCCCCCCTCCCCCTCCCCCAGCTGCCTATCACCTCCCTCATGATTCCACCTCCTTCTACTACCCATTGTGTTTTCCCTTATTCCTTCTTCACCTTTCCTGCCTATCCCCTCCCTGCTTCCCCTCCCCCACCCCTTTTTCTTTCCCCTTACTGGTTTTTCACCTGGAACCTACCAGCCTTCTCCTTCCCACCCTCCCCCCACCTTCTTTATAGGGCCTCTGCCCCTTCCCTCTTCACTTCTGACGAAGGGTTCCGGCCCGAAACGTTGACTGATCATTTCCACGGATGCTGCCTGACCTACTGAGTTCCTCCAGTGTGTTGTGAGTGTTCCATTCAGTGCCCAGGCATTCCACTCAGTGCCCAGTCATTCCACTCAGACACAGTCATTCCACTCAGTGCCCAGTCATTCCACTCAGTGCCCAGTCAATTCACTCAGTGCCCAGTCATTCCACTCATGCACAGTTATTCCACTCAGTGCCCAGTCATTCCACTCATGCACAGTCAATCCTTTCAGTGCCCAGTCATTCCACTCAGTGCCCAGTCATTCCACTCAGTCACAGTCATTCCACTCAGTGCCCAGTCATTCCACTCAGTGCCCAGTCATTCCACTCAGTCACAGTCATTCCACTCAGTGCCCAGTCATTCCACTCAGTGCCCAGTCATTCCACTCATGCACAGTCAATCCTTTCAGTGCCCAGTCAATCCACTCAGTGTCCAGTCATTCCACTCAGTCACAGTCATTCCACTCAGTGCTCAGTCATTCCACTTAGTGCCCAGTCATTCCACTCAGTCACAGTCATTCCACTCAGTGCCCAGTCAATCCACTCAGTCACAGTCATTCCACTCAATGCTCAGTCATTCCACTCAGTGCCCAGTCAATGCATTCAGTGAGCAGACTTTGATGCACAGTAGTTAAATGGTTAAATTAAGTGAGGTTCCCACCTCTGGAGCTTAATTGTTGCCCAATATATAAATAAGGTTTTTTGTTAAAATATCCAACACTCTTTTCCGGACACTCCATAATTGACCAAATCTTCATTACTCACACTGGTGAACTAGTCCTCCAAACACTACCCACCCATTCCTCACACTGACCCACCCCCTGCACCAAAAAAAAGAAAATAAAATTAGTATCTAAATAAAAAAGTGAGCAAATATTGTTGAAATACTTCACATACTATATTAAGTATGCACAAGAAATAATTGATCATGAGAAGTGATTTGAAATCAGAGACTTATAATTCATCATCATCATCAGGTGCCGTGCCCAGTTTGAGCTTTGACTGCCATGGCCCACACACTCCTGTTTCGGGTCAAGTCGATCAATTCATTGGTATTCATTTCCAGTTCTCTGGCTGCTGTCTCCATCACCATTTGTCTTTGTCTTCTTCTTTCTTCCCTTCAATCTTTCCCATAATTACTGTGCATTCTAACTCCTCTTTCCTAATCACATGTCCAATGTGTATCTTTGTCCTTGCTCTGTTCATGACATCCTCATTAGATATTCGTTTCGTCCATGATATTCTTTGCATCCTCCTCAAAAACCACATCTCCGCTGCTTCAATTGACTTATAATTGCTTAATTTAAAAGTAACTTTAGTATTTTAAGCAATGTGCTTAATAATGAACCACAGCTTGTAAATGGTTATCACACAGAAAATAAAAGGGTGGGCTTAAATATTTCAAAAGAATAAGATATGCCACTGTGTAAGGGTGGAGGTACGAATGCAACTGGGAGTAATAGCCAGGGGTAGTGAGATGTGTTTTCTGATTTCTCTTTTCTTTATTATAAATGTGTATCTTTTTGAAATAGAAGTCAGAACAATTTGTATGTGAGCAATGAGTTTCTTTCTATAGCTCTATTTTAAACTACATTGTCTAAAGATCAATGGATGGATATTGGATCAGGCATTTGAACTACCCAGTAAGTCCTAATGAGAATAATACTGTTAAATCCTGAAAAATTCTGGGAAGAATTGTAACACAACAACTATTTATTAATTGATTAATTGATTGAGATACAGCTTGGAATAGGCCCTTCTAGCCTTGCGAGCCACATGGCCCAGCAATGCCCCGATTTAATCACGGGACAATTTACAATGACCAATTCATCTACTAACTAGTATGTCTTTGGACTGTGGGAAGATACTGGAGCACCCGGAGGAAGCCAACGTGGTCACGGGGAAAACGTACAGACTCCTTACAGGCAGGAGGGGGAATTGTACCCAGGTCACCTGTACTGTAAAATGCTGTGCTAACCACTTCACTACAGTAAAAAAATAGGTGAAATTTCAATGTTACTGAGTGAATTGTATTAAGATTGTATTTTGTGATATTAGAATGAATAGATTTTTCACCCACAAACTTTCCTTCATCTGTTAAATTCTTAAGTGCTAGTTTGTTTTGCCTCTTTCTGTCTAATAGAATGATTTGCTGAGGAATCACTGAGGAAGGGACAGGCTATGAGATTACAAGATCTGGTGAACTAAATTAATCAACATTATTCCAATCAGTTTTATCAATACCAGAAATAACATACTGTAAAAAGAATGGGAATAAATTGAAATTGTTACTCCATAAAAACAAGCCAGAACTTTCTGGGAGATGTCAGCTCTGACAGTGTTTATTAGCATATGTCGTAAAGAGTTGGGTATTACCTAGAAAATGCTGGATGCCCAAAGTACCTATTGTCCTGTTGTAGCTCAGTCTGGAATACAAATCCTTTGAATTTAGGGAATTTTCCTCACAGGTTTGGTGAGTGCATTCATTTGCTGTTTCGTGGGCACCTTCAGCGAGATCATGGATCCATCCACTGGCAGATTCAGTGATACAAAGTTAATGGAGACTTGTTTTTAGTTGGTTTTAGGTGTTTTAATTTGTTTTGTTCTGTTAGCTTTTTTAAGCATGTTTAGTTCTTTCATTGATTGAATTGTTTATGTGTTTATAGGGACATTCAGAATAATTCAGAGCATTTGGTAGAGACGACAGTTGGCTAAGCCTGTGTGCATGGCTTAGTCAGCTGTCAAAATGTTGTGGGCAGGGCTTGTTCTGGCCTTCCCTTGTGCGGGCTTTCAGCAGCAAGTTGACACTGGTCCATATGCATAAATTGGTGATTGTGGACCACTCAGGCTTCAACAAGCTCAGGCTCAGATATCTTCTAACTCTGCTTTGTGAATTAGATTGTCACTCTCAGACTTTCTTTAATCTCTTGGACTAAAAATTGTTGCAGTGTGGATGAAATCACCGGAGAGACAGAGTCACTGGTAGATACAAAGTAACTTCTTTATTCGACACAACAAGGTACAGCAGGCATCATATGGACGGAGACACTTTCGGTAGAAAGGTCTGCTAGCCCAATGTGGGCTCGATATTTATATGCTAAGCACAAAGGCAATCACTACTTAAAAAAGTTATAGACAATGCTTCCTTCTGAAGCTACATACAAAATCTCACACCTTCTGACTTCATCCTTTCCTTCCGATGCCAACATGTCTGGGTTGGTTTCCACAGCCTTTAGGAATGCAAGTTAAATCCACAATACATTTATTTGGCATTTTACGTGCTAACATAGAAGACAATTAATATTTATAAAGTATAGATAATACTGTCTTCGAAACTACAGCACCTGGTCAAACTACGGCGCCAGGTATTCACACCTTTATAGGAAGTGCATTGTTGTGGACTCAATCCACAGTACTTTGTCAAATAGAAGTCTGGTGGTCAAAGTCATTTAAGTGTAAACGAATCATCTGCCCAAAACACTCACTCTAACAAAAGCAATAGTTTATCTTGTCCCTTTCCAATTTTTTTACTCGTTGGTGAGTATTAATGCAGTAAGATCCAGTGTATATATTTGAATGACTCCTAATAGTTTGAATAGCTTAAACCACATTTTGTGAAGCCTTGAATAACTTAAAATCTCTTCTCCAAGAAAATGGAACAGAACTTGCTGGGATATGTCGGTAATTCTATACCAAGCTATCAGCACTTCTCAACATAAATGCATGTATGTTTCTCAATATTTTATTGAAGGAAATTTTGTAATTATCCTATATTGGAGGTTAGACGTCATCCAAACAATGTAGAGGGAGTGAAGAAGTCATTCGATATGATGCTGAGATAGAATTGGGTGCTGTTGGGTGGAAACTTGTACCTATTCCAGAGAAAGAAAGGAGAAGGTGTCGGGCATATGGGTCAAAAAGTGGAAAGGGAGTAGTGGTTTATTGTTGGTCAGGATTTATGTTAAAAATTGATACTAGAGTCAAAAATTTAATTTCTAAAATGTCACTCGTAGCTGAGGAGTCCTGTGGGAAGTAGTCAGTGAGGGATCCTGGGAGGGGTGGTCAGTGAGAGGTCCTGGGGGAAAGAGTCACTGAGGGTCCTGACACTCCAGGGAATTCAAAGACATAAATTATTATGAAGAGTTGCCACCTCATTGGCAAAGTATATTTCAACATTTGTTATGAGGGCCATATTGAAATTTTAAAATGTTATACCTAATTGGTATATACCAAAGGACAATGGTATCAAAAATATGAATACCTATATCACTAAGTATTATGAATCACTGTCATGAGATCATGTTAAAAATGCAAACCATGTTGTAGTTTATTTTTGTATGGATAGAATTGAAATCATTTGAGTAAATGCAAGAAGAATGCGTTTCAGTGTCTTGGCCAACCCACCCTGGCCCAATACTATCAACACAGGTAATCTGTCCCTTATGCATTGCTGTGCAAAACAACTAGATTGACTACCAGGAATTCAATGTTACAATGGTGATTACAGTTCAAAAATGTTCTTAACTGGTTTTACAGCATTAGGCATCTTGAGATAATGAAAAACTTTAGATAACTGTAAACAGTTCCTTTCTGCATGCTGGAGTATCCCATCCACCTGTTCTGCCTGTTGAGTTCAGGTCATTGAGAGCATCAATGCATTTATTGTCAATGAGACAGAAAAAGCTTTGGTTGCCACCTACATTTAAATTGAGATCATGGCTGGAATTAACTCCTGCCTAAGCAAGGATCTGGGCCAACTTCTATTTACCTACAACCACAATAGGTCTACAGAAGATGCAAACTCACAGGCTCTCCACTTGGTCTCGGACCTCCTGGACAACAGTACATATGTCAGACTGCTGTTTATTGATTACAGTTCAGCATTCAGCACCATCATCCCCTCTGTACTAATCAACAAGCTCCAAAACCTGGGTCTCTGTACCTCCCTCTGCAACTGGATCCTTGACTTCCTCATTGGGAGACCACAGTTAGTGTGGATTGGAAATGACATCCCTCCTCACTGACATTCAACACAGGCACACCTTAAGGATGTGTGCTTAATCCACTGCTCTAATCTCTCTACACCCATGATTGTGTGGCTAGGCATAGCTTAAATGCCATCTATGAAACTGCCAAAGAAACAACTGTTGCTGGCAGAATCTCAGATGTTGGTGAGGAGGTGTACAGGAAAGCGATAGCTCAAAGTGTTGAGCAGAGTTGCACTCAGCGTAGGGCCCAGGAATTGATTGCGTCCTTCAAGAAGGGGAATTTGAAGGAACACACAACATGCTGGAGGAACTCAGCAGGTCGGGCAGCATCTGTGGAAACAATCAGTCAACGTTTCAGGCAGGAACCCTTCGTCCGGACTGAAGAGGGAGGGGGCAGAGGCCCTATAAAGAAGGTGGGGGGAGGGTGGGAAGGAGAAGGCTGGTAGGTTCCAGGTGAAAAACCAGTAAGGGGAAAGATAAAGGGGTGGGGGAGGGGATGCAGGGAGGGGATAGGCAGGAAAGGTGAAGAAGGAATAAGGGAAAACACAATGGGTAGTAGAAGGAGGTGGAATCATGAGGGAGGTGATAGGCAGCTGGGGGAGGGGAGAGGGGGGAGGGAATTACCGGAAATTGGAGAATTCTATGTTTACACCAAGGGGCTGGAGACTACCGAGACGGTATATGAGGTTTTGCTCCTCCAACCTGAGTTAAGCCTCATCATGGTAGTAGAGGAGGCCATGTATGGACATATCTGAATGGGAGTGGGAAGCAGAGTTGAAGTGGGTGGCAACCGGGAGATCCTGTCTGTTGTGGCGGACGGAACGGAGGTGCTCAACAAAGCAGTCGCCAATCTGCGTCGGGTTTCACCGATGTAGAGGAGGCCGCACCGGGAGCACCGGATGCAATAGATGACCCCAACAGACTCACAAGTGAAGTGTTGCCTCACCCGGAAGGACTGTTTGGGGCCCTGAATGGTGGCAAGAGAGGAGGTGTAGGGACAGGTGTAGCACTTACGCTTACAGGGATAAGTGCTGTGTGGGAGATCCGTGAGGTGGGACGTGTGGATCAGTGAGTCGTGGAGGGACTGATTCCTGCGGAAAGCGGAGGGGGTGGAGAGGGAAAGATGTGCTTAGTGGTGGGGTCCTGTTGAAGATGGTGGAAGTTGTGGAGGATAATGTGTTGGATCCGGAGGCTAGTGGGGTGGTAAGTGAGGACAAGGGGAACTCTGTCCCTGTGGTGGTGGCGGGAGGATGGGGTGAGGGCCAAAGTACAGGAAAGTCCGCCATATCCTCCTGGGAGCGGGGAGAATATGGTGGCGCGACAGCAGCATGCACGGCCACTTCCGTGATGATATCTATTATCTGTCAAGTAGGGGACCATGCACAATTCTGATTTGATGGAGATAGACGTGAGAGCATGGAGGAACATCTGCAAAATTTCTAAAATGCCCGCTTCGCTGCCGCTGCTACTGTGTGGTAACCAGAATCTCCGGAGCTGAAGGCCTCGAAATCCTCGGCTTTGCGTGTTTCAGCGGCCAGGGAGAGGTTGAAGGCGCTCGGCAGAGGATAGCGCTCGGGACACTGTATCGGAGAGGCTGGCCGGAATCTCGAAGTTTTTCGGACAGGTGGACTCAGTGTCGGCTGTGGTCGGCTGCTTCCAAGGTATCGGCAAGTTGATGGTGCTTGGAGGTTTATGGCAGGGAGTTTTTCCCTTTTGCCGCCTGCTATCAGGGACTCGGGAGTTGATCAACTCAGGACTTTGAGATTTTATTTTACTGTTCTTTATCAAATTATGGTATTGTTTTGCACTGCTGTAACTATATGTTATAATTATGTGGTTCTGTCAGTGTTAGTCTTTGGTCTATCCTGCTTTCTGTGATATCACTCCAGAGAAACATTATATCATTTCTTAATGCATGTATGCATTTCTAAATGACAATAAAAGAGGACTGAGTGTTCTCATAATATTAAAAAAAAATGGAGGAGATGCGGGTGAGGGCATCATTGATGACGGCAGAAGGGAAACCATGATCCTTAAAGAAAGAGGACATTTCAGATGTCCTGGAATGGAAAACTTCATCCTGGGGGCAGGTGCGGTGGAGACGGAGGAACTGGGAATAGGGAATGACATTTTTGCATGTGGCAGGGTAGGAAGAGGTATAGTCGAGGTAGTTATGAGAGTCAGTGGGCTTGTAGGACATGATAGTGGACAGTCTGTCTCCAGAGATGGAAACCGAGAGATCGAGAAAGGGGAGAGAAGTGTCCGAGATAGACCAAGTGAATTTGAGGGCTGGGTGGAAGATTGAAGTAAAGTCGATGAAATTGACGAGCTCAGCATGGGTGCAGGAAGCAGCACCAATGTAGTCGTCAATGTAGCGAAGGAAAAGTTGGGGAGCAGTGCTTTCCCCTATTCCTTCTTCACCTTTCCTGCCTATCACCTCCCCGCTTCCCCTCCCCCACCCCTTTATCTTTCCCCTTACTGGTTTTTCACCTGGAACCTACCAGCCTTCTCCTTCCTACCCTCCCCCCACCTTCTTTATCGGGCCTCTGCCCCTTCCTTCTTCAGTCCTGACGAAGGGTTCCGGCCCGAAACGTTGACACTGATCGTTTCCACAGACGCTGCCCGACCTGCTGAGTTCCTCCAGCAAGTTGTGAGTGTTGCTTTGACCCCAGCATCTGCAGATTGCTTTGTGTTGAAGGAACACACACCCCTCACTGAGGGGTCAGCTGTGGAAAGAGTGAGCAGTTTCAAATTCCTGGGTATCCATATCTCTGGAGATCTATCCTCCATATTGATGCAATTATGAAAAAGGCACACCAGTGGATATATTTCATTTGGAGTTTGAGGAGATGTGTTATGTCACCTTGGAGAGTATTCTAGCTGTTGCATCACAGTCTGTTACAAAGAGGTACTACACAGGATCAGAAAAATCTGCAAAGAGTTGCAAACCCAGTCAGCTGCATTGTGGGAACTAGCCTCCCGGGCATTAAGGTACCTTCAAAAGACAATATCTCAAACAGGCATTAAGGACATGCCTCTCCTCATTACTATCGTCAGAGAGGAAGTATAGGAGCTCGAAGACATACAATCAATGTTTCAGGAACTGCTACTTCCCTTCTGCCATCAGATTTCTGAACAGCCAATGAACTCATGACACTGCTTCATTACTTCTGCCACAAAACAGTAAATTCCGCGGCATACTCTCTGTAGCCACTTTATTAGGTTCACCTGTATTCCCTTTCGTTAGTGCAGATATCTAATCAACCAATCATGTGGCAGCAAGTCAATACATAAACGCATGCAGACATGGTTCAGAGGTTCAGTTGTTGTTCAGGCCAAACATTAGAATCGGGAAGAAATGTGATCTAAATGACTCTGACTGTGGAATGATTGTTGGTACCAGATCTGGTGGTTTGAGTATCTCAGACACTGCTGATTTCCTGGGATTTTTATGCACAGCAGTCCTCAGAGTTGACAGAGAAAGGTGTGAAAAATAAAAAAAATCCAGTGAGTTTAAAAATGTAAACACGAGGAAATCTACAGATGCTGGAATTTGAAGCAACACACATAAAAATTGCTGATGAATGCAGCAGGCCAGGCAGCATTTCTAGGAAGAGGTACAGTCGACGTTTCGGGTGAGATCCTTCGTCAGGGTGAAAATGCCTTGTTAATGAGAGAGGTCAGAGGAGAATGGCCAGACTGGTTCAAACTGATAGGATGGTGACAGTAACTCAAATAACCAAGTATTACAACAGTAGTGTGCAGAAGAGCACCTCTGAACAGACATGTTCAACCTTGAAGTGGGTGGGCTGCAGTAGCAGAGGACCACACCGGGTTGCACTCCTGCAGCTAATAACGTGGCCACTGAGTGCATGGCCTTGCTAATAAACTGATCCTGATTCATATGCATGAACCTGTGGTAAAGACATAAGTAAGTGTCTCATATGGAGGATCCTTGAGAAATAGTGGTTGATTTCTCATGTACCCTCTTTATGTAACTGATGACTGTGAGGTGCAATCTTTTTGGCTTAATGTGAGATGTTGGTGGAAGAGCCCACTGACTTGGAAGTTTCCTTCAGTCAGAGAACACATACCATATGTCACTGCGATTGAATAAAAGCCAAGGCTGATAAGCAGATGATTGACAAAATAATGAAAGATTATCTTAATAAGATAGGGAAAAGAGGGAAGAAGGGGTGGTTCAAGCACAAACCTCATAGGCTTATGTGTAGTATAATTCTACTTTTGCATACTGCTTTCTGCCATGTATTGGATGTTCTATGCTGACATAATTGCTTTCATAATGATCCTAATATCTCTGCTCAGTAGTTATTTCCTTCTGTCTATTCTTTGAGTCAGATACTTCATAAGGGAAAGAAAAGAGAAGTGAGGATAACAGGAATTTTTCATGTTGTCCGAAGTGGGTTTTACTTGCAGAAGTGTGGTTGGCTGATAATGCAGTTGACTTTTCACAATCTTCTTTCTTCCTCATGTTAATCAGTCCTCAAAAGAATCCACAATGTTTCATTTAGTTTCTCCTTGCATAGGCCATCCTAATATCTATCCAGAATTGGATAATGGAGGTTTTTCCTTATTTAATTTTGAGTGGCTATCCGGTAATATTAATTTCTGCTTTCTAGTTAATTTTTTTGTAAATGAAGTATGGTGCTTTTTAATGTATTGATTCCAGCAGAAGTTGCTAGTGTAACATTTTAACAGCTCCACTCAAACTTCAACTTGTCTCCCCACCATTGGTTCAAAGAAGCTAAATGTCTATAATATTGCTGATGACTGCACAATTAAGACCATCAGTTGAATATAAGGTGGCAATTGATTACTGAAATGAGAAAAGCAATTGATTAGGCATTGAGTGTTACATAGGGTTAATACAGCATATTCAACCTCTGGGACACAGATGTGAACGAGACCCAGACTGATGGGTTGGTTTGCCTCTGCCTTATTTAAAATTTGATCCAGTAGTTTTAAACCATTTTGTCATGATGTAGAGTGGTACCTCATAGCTAACAAGCTGAAAATGTTATTCAGTAGGAATGGGATTGTGTGTGTAGGATTAAGTTAGGAGTTTGTTAGCAGATACTGGGATTAATGAGATTTAATCAAGAGTGGTACAAGAAGCTTAATTCTGTATTTGACAATCCCTTGTTTGATCAGAGTTCAAAGTAAATTTATTATCAAAGTACATATATGTCATCATACAACCCCGAGATTCATTTTATTGCGGGCATACTCACTAAATCCAAGAAAAATAATAGAATCCATAAAGCCTCCACCCAACAGGACAGACAAACGACCAGTGTGCAAAAGACAACATACTGTGCAAATACAAAAAAAGGAATAATCATAAATAAATAAGCAATAAATATTGAGAACATGAGATGAAGGGTCCTTGAAAGTGAGTTCATAGGTATGGGAACAGTTCAGTGATGGGTTGAATGAAGTCATTCCTATAGGTTCAAAAGCCCCAACAGGCTGAGTGTCCTGTACCTTCTTCCTGATGGCAGCAGTGAGACGAGAGCATGCCTGGTTGGTGGGGGTCCTTGGTGATAGATTTTGCTTTCCTGCAACAGCACTCCACGTAGATGTGTTCAGTGGTGGAAAGGGCTTTACCTCTGATGGACTGGGTCGTATCCACTACTTTCTGTTCAAGAGCATTGATGTTTTCATACCAGGCTCTGATACAACCAGTCAATATAGTCTCTACCACACATCTATAGAATTTTGTCAAAGTTTTAGATGTCATGCTAAATGTACGCAAATTTCTAGGGAAGCAGAGGCACTGCCATGCTTTCTTCATAATTGTACTTGCGTGCTGGGCCCAGGACAGGGGTCTGAGGTGAGGAAATAGAACAATGAGGTATTGAAGCTTGTTGATTAGTTTTGTTGGGATGGTAGTATTGAATGTGAAGTAGTAATCAATAAAGTCCACGTGTTACAGGGTTGAGAGAAAAGCCAATGAAGTGTTGTAGACCTGCTGTGTCAGTAGGCAAATCGGAGTGCATCCAAGTTGCCCCTCAGGCAGGAGTTGATATGTTTAATCAGAAACATTTCAAAACATTTTATCACAGTGGACGTAAGTGCTACAAGTCCTTGGAAAAGTCCCATATTCCAGTACTGTTATTTCTAGCACAATGTTTCATTGTAAAACTTAATCTAAAACTTCATCAATTAAATCACTGGTGTGTGATGATAATTGAGAAAATTAGTTTCAATAAATTGGGAATGAATTGGGATAGGAGATTATTCCCAATATATGCAACTAAGGACATTAAAAAATCATGGAATGTTATTAATTTTTTGTTTCTCGCTGTTTGTTGTCTATTAGACCATAAGACATAGCAGCAGAATTAGGCCATCTTGCCCATCGAGTCAGTTCCACCATTCAATCATGGCTGATCTTTTTTTTTCTCCTCCTCAACTTCAGTTCCCGGCCTTCTCCCCATAACCTTTGATGCCATGTCCAATCAAGAACCCATCAATCTCTGCTTTAAATACACCCAATGACCTGGTCTCCATAACTGCATGTGGCAACAAATTCCACAAATTCACCACCCTTTGGCTGAAGAAATTTCTTCATATCTCTGTTTTGAAAGGGTGCCCCTCTATCCTGAAGCTGTGCCCTCCTGTCCTTGACTCTCCCACCATGAGCATGCCTTATGAGAATAGGTTGAGTGAACTTGTCCTTTTTTCCTTGGAGTGATGGAGGGTGAGAGGTGACCTGATAGTGGTGTATAAGTTGATGAGAAGCATTGATCATGTGGATAGCCAGAGGCTTTTTCCCAGGGCTGAAATGGCTAGCAAGAGAGGGCACAGTTTTAAGGTGCTTGGAAGTAAATACAGAGGAGATATCAGGGGTAAGTTTTTTACGCAGAGAGTGGTGAGTGCGTGGAATGGGCTGCCAGCCATGGTGGTGGAGGAGGATATGGTAGAGTCTTTTAAGAGACTCCTGGACAGGTATATGGAGCTCAGAAAAATAGAGAGCTACGGGTAACCCTAGGTAATTTCTCAGGTAAGGGCATGTTCGGCACAGCTTTGTGGGCCGAAGGGCCTGTATTGTGCTGTAGGTTTTCTATATTTCCTCACTCTCCAGTACAAGCCGAAGGTCATTCAGTTGCTGCTCCAGATCCCTAACACGGTCTTCAAGGAGCTGCAGCCAGATGCAATTCACACAGATGTAGTTCCCCGGGATACTCTGGGTCTCCCTGTTCTCCAACATCCAGCATGAAGAACACACCACAGCCATTTAAATGGTACAGTAAGAGACGGGAAAAACAAAAAGGAAACCTTAGCAGATGCTTTACACAAAGCTGATGCCTCTTCCAAGCAGAAGCCTCTTTTGAGCCAAAGCCTGTCCAATGCACAAGTTAAATGTTTACTAGCATGTGATAGAATGAGCAGCACTCCAGCTTGGACTGGAAGAAGACTCTCCAACGCCACATTTCCAAGTAAGTTTATTATCAAAGTCGGTGTATGTCACCATATCTTGAGAATCATTTTCTTACAGGCATTTACTGAAAATAAAGAAATATATTCAAGTTTATGAAGAACTATAAATAACAAAGGCTGACAAACAACCAGTGTTCAAAAAGAAAGCAAATCATGCAAGTAATGTAATAAAAAACATAAATAAATAATACTGAGAACATGAGTTGTAGAATCCTTGAAAGTGAGTCCATAGGTTTCGGAGATGGTTCAGCATTGAGGTGAATGAAGTTATCCACGCTGGCTCAGGAACCTGATGATTGTAGGTTAAAACTATTGCAGTACTGGTGGTGTAGGCACTAGGAGTCCTGCCCGATGGTAGAAGTGAAAAGAGAGCATAGCCTGGATGATGGTTGTCTTTGCAGTAGCGCTCCTGGTAAGTGTGCTTATGATGGGGAGGACTTTTCCTGTGATGGACTGGGCTGGCTACTTTTTGTAGACTTTTCCATCCTGGGCATCAGTGTTTCCATTCCAGGCCATGGTGTCAGGCTGCTCTCCATTGTGCATCTGTAGAAGTTGTCAAAATTTAAGTAACATGCTGAATCTACACAAATGGTTAGGAAGGTAGAGTGCTATTGTGCCTTCTTTGTGATGGCACTTACTTGCTGGTGTCAGGACAGATACTCTGATATGGTAACACCAAGGAATTTGAAGTTCCTGAGCTTGTCTAACCTCCAGTCCCGAATGAGGCTGCCTCAGATCTCTGGCTTCTTCCTCCAGCAGTCAATAATCAGTTCTTTGGTTTTGCTGATGTTGAGTGAAAAGTTATTATTATGGCATGATTCAACCAGATTTTCTACCTCCATCTTATATGCTAATTCATCACCACCTTTGATTCAGCCAGTACAGCTTCATCAGATAACCCAAATGTTGGAAGGAAACCTGCTAATTGTCATTGAGTTATAGTCTAATACTGACTTTATCCGAACATGTTGAGGAGAATGTCAGACTGCTGAGTCGATGTGTATATCTGACATATGATTCATAATTCCAGAACTCTGCGAGTTTAATAATTTCTAAATACTGGGTTTATAAATTCACCAGAGTGGAACACAGTAGAATATGTGCAATGGATTGAGCTTGGATCAGGATATCTCAGAACCTATAGGACTTAAAGGATTAATTAGTTATTTCATAGTAAGAAATTAACCAAGCAAAATAGGTCACAATAGGTGAGAATTTTGTGTACATTGCAAAAGAGACACAACATTTGAAATCTAGAATCCTTAAATAAATCCCAGCATGTCACTATGTAGGCTTCATTGGCTGGGATAGATGTAAACTCAGGTTCAAAGGAAATATGTTAAAGAAGTATTTCAAAAATCTCAACCAACTTCTGTTCTACTAAGAAATAAAAAAAATCATTTTGTGATTAATTAAGTAGAAAAAGGGTGTGTTAGATAATAAAAACACAAGGTTTATAATGTTGCTAAGAAGAGTAGTGAGCTTGAGGATAGGGAAGCAGTGATATCAGATTGGCAAATGAAATTAATAATGAGAGAAAATACATTATTATAGTTCTGTAGTCATAACAGTTCCAAAGTCTTGTGTTTACAAATTCAGTCAAATATATTGAATGCATTTGCAGCATGGTTCAAAGTGCAAAGGCTAGTTTTCTCACAGTGCCACGCAACCAAGTTGAGAAGAAACTCAATGGAAAAAAAGTTGTTGAGCCATTGTTTCCCTGCTGGTAAAGCTTTTAAATCCTTGATGAATGAAAGGGGAGTTCATTAACTTCCCTTTCAGCAGGTAGAGTGGGCGCAGGGATCTTCCTGCATGAGAGGCCCAATATAGTATGCAAAGTCTGCATTTAAATCACCTTAATCCTTATACATTCCTGACAACCTCCAGCCAGGAGTACATGGCAAGAGTTTGTGCATCCCAGTGGGCACAGTTCTTTGAGTCTGCCTAGATTCCCCTTTCTCTCCATCCCACCCTCTCCTACCTCCTATCAGCTCACCATCAATTATTTTTTTAAGCAGAACAACCCTGCATCCAGAGCAGTCCTCCTTGCATTGCAAAATGCGCTGTAACCGCTGATTTTTATTTAAACATATTTCAGTTGTATGGTCGCAACTGTAATTAGTTGCAAATGTTCATAGGAATGGCCTCATTGAAACCGACAAAATGCCATGTTGTATTGGGAAAACTGGTAATGCTTCTTTGAGAATCTTGCAATTGAAGATCGTGTGAATAGGCAAGGAGATGGCACATGGAGTACATTATGGGGAAATGTGTGGTTATGCACTTTGGCAGGAAGAATAGGAAACAAGTAAATAAACTCTAAAAATGCTGGAAACATATTTGAATGGTTAGAGGAAAAAGAAACCTGTTTTCAGTCACAGCGCAGGTTGGAGAGGAAAAAGTAAACAAAGGAAATGTCTCTGAAGAACAGTCTTAGTTTAAGATCTCAGTTGAAGGACTCTGACAGTCCTGCTTTGCATTAGCCTGGATTTTGAACCCCAGCATCTCTAATGTGTTGATGGATAGGGGTTAAGACATTTCGGACTGAGTTGTGGAGAAATATGTTAACATAAGATATAGGAGCAGAACATAGCAGTTAGAAGCACAACATGCTCTTTGTCACTATTATCTATCACTAATAGCTGTGATGGGTCTGCACAGCAAGCCAGAGTATGCAGAGAGAAAAACTGACCAAAATCACAGATGGATTGCTGGCAGAAATGGCCAGTTCTAATATGGACAGGCAGAAAGATTAAGTTACCTAAAGTTAGAGAATTCAATGTTAAGTCCAAAACTATTAAATATTTATGTAATGAGGGATCTTGGTCAGCTGGTTTGTGAGAAAAGCAAACCTCAATGCAGCAATCAGTTGTGAAGGCAAGGCAAGTGATTTCATGGCCCAAGGGCAAACAGGACAGAATAGAATGATATAGAAATCTTGCTGGGATTATACACAGTTTTGGGAAGCACTCATTTGGAGTAGAGTGTGATTGTGGCCACTTTACTTACTAAAGGCTATTTTTGGATTGGAATCAATGCAACTTAAATGCAAGTTCAAGTTTATTGTCATCTAACTGTACATATGTACTGTTCTTATACGTACTGTACATATATACAATATAAATTCCTTGGATGAGGAGCAGTCATCTGATATAACAGCTTTGGCTGGAGTTTCAATGGTAAGAGAATGCAGGGATAGGAGGATTAAAAAGGATAGTGGAAATCAGCCATCCTTCTCAGGCAATGCAATGGGCTCTAGGAGTACAGAAAACATCCTGCCTCTCATTCTTTTGCCTTTTAACTCATTACAATAATTACTTTTGTTTTTCCTTCTAATTTCCTCTCCAGATGTAATATCTGCTGCTAGCTTGTGAAGAGCAGCATCATTTGGGAAAATTAACTTTTAAAAGATACATTATGAGGCAAACAATTAATGATGTAAATTCATTCTATTAAAAAGATCAACTTGCAGTTATAAGGTGGTGTTTATGGTCATAGCTGATCCTAGTGAAATTACATCTGTAAGAATAATTACTATAATTATATAGGGCCTCGATAAGATCACACCTGGACTATATGCTGTTGGGTGGCTTTAGCTAAGAATGGATACCCATAGAGAATGTATAATAAAGATTCACCTGTGTGGTTCCTGGGAAGGTTGGCTGTTGTCTAGGGAGAGGGTAGGTTAACTATGACTTCATTCATTAATGTCCAAAAGAATAGACCATAAGACATAGGACAAATAGCCTAACTCTATCAAGGCTACCATTCTATCATGGTTGATGCATTATCCCTCTCAAAACCATTCACCTGCCTTCTCCCTGTAACCTTTGACATCCTTAGTAATCAAAAATGGTTCATTTTGCAAGATCTTTACATCCTTAGCTTGTACCCTCATAGAATTGGGTAGACCCAAACGTGTACATAATTGTCAGCCTACAATATTTCATCCACAAAAGAGGCATTGTAAGACCTAAGAGAGGAATGGAGATGTGAAACAATGGCTAAAGCTTCTCTTGATTTACCATCTGCTACCCTATCCTTCTCAACCCAACTGCTAAGCAGGCCTGTGTCTGAGGAATCTCAGAGAACCTTGAGTGAAATTTCTAGAAAGAAAGTTAAACACTTCCAGTAGGAACCAGATTTCTATTCCTTTATCAGTTCCTGTTGATGGGATGTAAGTCACCTTTGGACTTCAAATAAATCAACAAGTTCGATTCTGACAAATCTTTTGCTGTAACAAAATATATCTGATTCTGAGGTTCTATGTAAAGCGTGAATAACTATTTGTTGCTTTTTAATGTGTTTGTGGTTAGTTTGCATTTTATCATGATTTTTAAATTGACAATTTGACTTAATTGGCTTCCATTATATAGTGCACAAACACTTTTTGTCCCAACAGATTTTATTTTCCAGTCAGATTAGAACATAGAACATAGAACAGTACAGCACAGTACAGGCCCTTCGGCCCACAATGTTATGCCGACCCTTAAACCCTGCCTCCCATATAACCCCCCCCCCACCTTAAATTCCTCCATTGATTGACGTAAAATTTTATCAATGTTCATTGCGGCCTTGGCAATGCACCTGCTAACATTACATCAGAGCAGGGGTTTCCAACCTGGGGTTAGTGGTAAGGCTCCATGTCATAAACAGTCTGGGAGATTTGCTATGGAGATTTGCTAGATAAACATAAACACTTAGCTTTTAGTTGCTTCATTAAACAAGGTTGGCACGTTTTGGGAAATGTGTGTGCATAACTACAATATGTTAATACTAATCTTTTATCTCTCTTCTCCACCCCTCCCCACCTTTTTCTCCCTATATGTCTCTCTCTCCCATTTCCCCCTCCCCCCACCTGTCATCAATCACTCTCTCACTCCTCTGACCATTTGTTTCTCTCTCTCTTCTTGATGGAACTTCAGTTCCTTGTTCAAATTACATCAAATTAAGATCATCTGTGTTATGATCATCTTAGTTTGGCCATTTCTATCAACCCCCCACCACCTTAAATTATTGTTGCTGATTCTGTTTTATTAAAAAGAGTACTCTGTCACAAAGGTTTGCTGTCCTAAGACTATAGTAACTAAAAAGCATTTATGTCTTTCATTGTTAATAAGATATTCCAGCATGTCCTGTGCATCAACTTAAATGAATTATTTAAACAAAAACATGCCTTATTGAATGAAATAGAAAAGCTTATCTGCTTGGAGTCTGTTTAGCTCATGATGTGTTGCAGACATAATCTTGTGTGGAGCTTCAGGACCTTCTTTATGGTACCTCGGTTTACTTTAGGTTGATTATATGGTGTTTTTGCACTAGCTAATTATTGAATCTTGGGGGGGATTAAGTGCTGATGTATGTCATTGTATGTGGATTCCATTAATGTAATTGGGTATTGATGGATTAAAGTGCTTTTTCTGCACAGCAAAGACAATGAAATCAAGAATATTGACAACCCTCCCCCAACCAACCGATTCCAAGTCACTCTCCTTTTGGCAAGCCATCATTTGAATCTGCTGAGCTGGAGATAATTTTCAATGCAGGAAACAATTTCAAAGTAAACCAATTATTTCAAAAATGTCTTAAATTTCAATACCTGTAATCGGAAGGTAACACTTGGCCTAGAATTTTGGTTGCATAATGCAGTATTTGTGTGTGCTGTCTAGAGCTCTGGGCTATTGATACAGACACAAGTTTAATCCTCACAATGGTACCTGGAGAATTTAACTTCAAGTAAGTATACACATTTACCAAAAAAGTTAGTATTAATAACCATAACAGTATAACTCTGGATTATTCTGCCTTGTTCTTCAGGAATTTAAATTTGAGCTGACATTGTGGTCCTGCTGCCTCACACCCCTGGTGACTCAGGTTCAATCCTGATATCCAGCACTGTCTGTGTGGAGTTTTCATGTTCTACTTGTGACCATGTGGGGTTTTTTCTCCCACAGGTGCTCCAGTTTCTCCCCACATCCCAAAGGGGTGTGAGTTGTTGAGCTAATTGTCTGCTATATAGTGTAGAGGGGAGTAAGCAGAATCTGGAGAGAGTTGATGGGAATGTAGGGAGAATAAAATGGGGTTAATATAAACTGGTATGGTTTTGATGGGCTGAATGGCCTGTTTCCATGCTCTGTAACTCTAACAGAAATCTGCTCTCTGTAGCAACTCTGTTCTAAACTGATTCCAGATCCTCCAATGTGGTTGACTTTGCAATTCAAGTTATTTAGGCTGGACAAGAAACACTAAGATTGCAAGAACACACTCACCCCAGGATGAATAAATTAGTAAACTGTCAATTGGTTTATTGGCACATGTTTTGAGGTACAGTGAAAAACCTGGTTTTCAGTGCTATCCATCCAGATCATTTCATCCCATCAGTGAATCGAGGCAATACAGCAGGAAAGCTTTGACAGAGTGCAGAATAAAGTGTTACAGACACAGAGAAAGTCCATTGCAGGTGTACAGTAAAATTCAGCGGCTTCCTGAGTGCATTCTGAGCTCAGTGGTCAGGAAGAAAGGGCAAATAGAATTGTTATAGGAAAACTGATGATTAACAGGTACCCAGTTTGCAAAGTTGCTTCCAGGTCTTCTAAGGTAACCCAGCCACGCTCGAGTACATCAAGTTTGTAACCCACTTCCGGGAAATTCCATTGTGTAATCAGGCCAATTCTGCAAAAGAAAGCTGCTTTAGGCCAGGATTACCCAACCTTTTTTGCACCACGGACCGGTTTATTATTGACAATATTCTTGCGGACCAGCCGACCGGGGGGCGGGGGGGTAGGGTTACCAAAGAACAAGAGTAGCAGTCAAATACGTTGTGTTCACCCCGAGAAAGACTCCCATGACCAAGAAGTCTTGCGCATACATGCCAATTTTTTTCTACAAATCATTTTTGGCGATTCTGTTCAGTGAAACTACACTGTACATACATTATTTCTACTTTATATAGGCTGTGTATTTATCATATCATTCCTGCTTTTACTATGTGTTAGTGTTATTTTAGGTTTTATTTGTTATTTGGTATGATGTGGTAGGTTATTTTTTGGGTCTGGGAACACTCCAAAATTTTTCCCATACAAGTTAATGGTAATTGCTCCTTCGCTGTACACCATTTCAGCAAGAAAGGTTTCATAGGAACGCTCTACCTTAGCGGGGGAAATATGGGACAAGAGCGGTCCCGTATGGGGACAAACATATTTAGCCCAATGTACAGGATGTCCCGGCTAATACGGGACAGTTGGCAACCCTGGGGGGGGGGGGCGGTATTAATCACGACCGGAACATAGGTGATAAGTCAACTATAAATCACTTATAAGTGGCTAATACACTCAATTTCATTTCTAAAAGGGTTTATCTAATGAATTTAATATTAAACACACAGCGCATATTTTCCTCACATGAATATAGTGATAAGTCAATTATAAGTCACTTATAAGTTAATAGCATCACAACATTTTAAGTAACGTTTGGATATTAAACACACAGCACATATTTTCCCCATATGAACAGAGCCCTGGGCTTGTTTTCCTGCAACAAGACGGTCCCATCGAGGGGTAATGGGAGACAGCAATACTCGAACGGGGTTCCTTGTGTCCAGTCTATTCCACAATTTAGTTTTCATTGCATTCATTGCAGAGGTACATGGGAAATGGAAGCAATGTTTTCAGTGCTTCCGTGGCTATCAGGATATTTAGCCTTGACTTTGATCCAGAATGCCGGCAGAGATGTTATGTCAAACATACTTTTCAGCCCGCTGTCATTTGCAAGCTCGAGGAGTTGATCTCCTTCCCGCGCTGACATGGATACACGCGGGTAATGACCTCGTGTGCGTTCAAGCTCAACAGTGGGCGTGACAGGGAATGAGGAAAGGTGCAGCTCACTCATATCGCCGAATCATATCATTTCCTCGCGACCCGGTAGCACATGCTTTGCGGCCCGGTACCGGTCTGCAGCCCGGTGGTTGGGGACCACTTCTTTAGGCCATAAGACTGTAAATCATGGGAGCAGAATTAAGCCATTTGGCCCATTAAGTCTGCTCCGCCATGCTATCATGGCTGATTCTTTTTCTCCCCGTTCTCAGCCCCACTTCCTGGCCTTCTCCCCATAACTTTTGATGCTGTCGAATCAAAAACCTATAAATCTCCACTTTAAATACACCCAACGGCCTGACCTCCACAGCTACCTGTAGTAACAAATTCCACAAATTCACCACCCTTTGGCTAAAGAAATTTCTCGACATCTCTGTTTTAAAGAGATACTCTTCTATCATGAGGCCGTAACCTCTTGTCCAAAACTCCCCCACCATGGGAAATATCCTTTCCACATCCTCTCTGTATAGGCCTTTCAACATTCGAAAGGCTTCAATGAGATTTCCCTTCATCCTTCTGAATTCCAATGCCATCAAACGTTCCTTGTATGATAACACTTTCATTCCTAGAATCATCCTTGTGAACCTCCTCTGGACTCCCTCCAATGCCAGCACATCATTTCTAAGAAGAGGGTCCCAAAACTGTTCACAATAGAACATAGAAAATAGAACAAAGAATAGTACAGCACATTACAGGCCCTTCGGCCCACAAAGACGTGCCAACCCTCAAACCCTGCTTCCCATATAACCCCCCACCTTAAATTCTTCCATATACCTGTCTAGTAGTCTCAAATTTCACGAGTGTATCCGCCTCCAGGCAGTGCATTCCACGCACCAACCACTCTCTGAGTAAAAAACCTTCCTCTAATATCCCCCTTGAACTTCCCACCCCTTACCTTAAAGCCATCTCCTCTTGTATTGAGCAGTGGTGCCTGGGGAGAGACGCTGGCCATCCAATCTATATATTCCTCTTATTATCTTGTACACCTCTATCATGTCTTCTCTCATCCTCCTTCTCTCCAAAGAGTAAAGCCCTAGCTCCCTTAATCTCTGATCATAATGAATACTCTCTAAACCAGGCAGAATCCTGGTAAATCTGCCCTGTACCCTTTCCAATGCTTCCACATCCTTCCCATAGTGAGGCGACCAGAACTTGGCACAGTACTCCAAGTGTGGCCTAACCAGAGTTTTATAAAGCTGCATCATTATATCGCGACTCTGAAACTCTATCCCTCGACTTATTAAAGCTAACGCCCCATAAGCTTTCTTAACTACCCAATCTACCTGTGAGGCAACTTTCAGGGATCTGTGGACATGTACCCCCAGATCCCTCTGCTCCTCCACACTACCAAGTATCCTGCCATTTACTTTGTACTCTGCCTTGGAGTTCGTCCTTCCAAAGTGTACCACATCACACTTCTCTGGGTTGAACTCCATTTGCCACTTCTCAGCCCACTTCTGCATCCTATCAATGTCTCTCTGCAATCTTCAACAATCCTCTACACTATCCACAACACCACCAACCTTTGTGTCATCTGCAAACTTGCCAACCCACCCTTCTACCCCGACATCCAGGTCGTTAATGAAAAACACGAAAAGTAGAGGTCCCAGAACAGATCCTTGTGGGACACCACTAGTCACAATCCTCCAATCTGAATGTACTCCCTCCACCATGATCCTTTGCCTTCTGCAGGCAAGCCAATTCTAAATCCACCTGGCCAAACTTCCCTGGATCCCATGACTTCGGACTTTCTGAATAAGCCTACTGTGTGGAACTTTGTCAAATGTCTTACTAAAATCCATATAGATGACATCCACTACACTACCCTCATCTATATGCCTGGTCACCTCCTCAAAGAACTCTATCAGGCTTGTTAGACACGATCTGCCCCTCACAAAGCCATGCTGACTGTCCCTGATCAGACCATGATTCTCTAAATGACTATAAATCCTATCTCTAAGAATCTTTTCCAACAGCTTTCCCACTACAGACGTAAGGCTCACTGGTCTATAATTACCCAGACTATCCCTACCACCTTTTTTGAACAAGGGAACAACATTTGCCTCCCTCCGATCCTCAGGTACCATTCCCGTGGACAACGAGGACATGAAGATCCTAGTCAGAGGCTCAGCAATCTCTTCCCTCGCCTCATGGAGTAGCCTGGGGAATATTCCTTCAGTCCGGGGGACTTATTCGTCCTAATGTATTTTAACAACTCCAACACCTCCTCTCCCTTAATATCAACATGCTCCAGAACGTCAACCTCACTTATATTGTCCTCACCGTCATCAAGTTCCCACTCATTGGTGAATACCGAAGAGAAGTATTCACTGAGGGCCTCGCTCACTTCCATAGCCTCCAGGCACATCTTCCCACCTTTATCTCTAATCGGTCCTACCTTCACTCCTGTCATCCTTTTGTTCTTCACATAATTGAAGAATGCCTTGGGGTTTTCCTTTACCCTACTCGCCAAGGCCTTCTCATGCCCCCTTCTTTCTCTTCTCAGCCCCTTCTTAAACTCCTTTCTTGCTTCCCTATAATCCTCAATAGACCCATCTGATCCTTGCTTCCTAAACCTCATGTATGCTGCCTTCTTCCACCTGACTAGATTTTCCACCTCCCTTGTCACCCATGGTTCCTCCACCTTACCATTCTTTATCTTCCTCACTGCGGCAAATTTATCCCTAACATCCTGAAAGAGATCTCTACACATCGACCACATGTCCATAGTACATTTTCCTGCAAAAACATCATCCCAATTCACACCCGCAAGTTCCAGTCTTATAGCCTCATAATTTGCCCTTCCCCAATTAAAAATTTTCCTGTCCTCTCTGATTCTATCCTTTTCCATGATAATGCTAAAGGCCAGGGAGCGGTGGTCACTGTCCCCCAGATGCTCACCCACTGAGAGATCTGTGACCTGACCCAGTTCATTACCTAGTACTAGATCTAGTATGGCATTCCCCCTGGTCGACCTGTCCACATACTGTGACAGGAATCCATCCTGGACACACTTAACAAATTCTGCCCCATCTAAACCCTTGGAACTAATCAGGTGCCAATCAATATTAGGGAAGTTAAAGTCACCCACGATAACAACCCTGTTATTTTTGCACCTTTCCAAAATCTGCCTCCCAATCTGCTCCTCTGTATCTCTGCTGCTACCAGGGGGCCTATAGAATACTCCCAGTAGAGTAACTGCTTCCTTCCTGTTCCTGACTTCCACCCATACTGACTCAAAAGAGGATCCTGCTACATTACCCGCCCTTTCTGTAGCTGTAATAGTATCCCTGACCAGTAATGCCACCCCTCCTCCCTTGCCCCACCCCATCCTTTTAAAGTACTGAAATCCAGGAATCTTGAGAATCCATTCTTGCCCTGGTGCCAACCAACTCTCTGTAATGACCACTACATCATAATTCCATGTATGTATCCAAGCAACACACATAAAAGTTGCTGGTGAACGCAGCAGCCCAGGCAGCATCTCTAGGAAGAGGTGCAGTCGACGTTTCAGGCCGAGACCCTTCGTCAGGACTAACTGAAGGAAGAGTGAGTAAGGGATTTGAAAGTAGGAGGGGGAGGGGGAGATCCAAAATGATAGGAGAAGACAGGAGGGGGAGGGATGGAGCCAAGAGCTGGACAGGTGATAGGCAAAAGGGATACGAGAGGATCATGGGACAGGAGGTCCGGGAAGAAAGACGGCGGGGGGCAGGCGGGGACCCAGAGGATGGGCAAGGGGTATATTCAGAGGGACAGAGGGAGAAAAAGGAGAGTGAAAGAAAGAATGTGTGTATAAAAATAAGTAACAGATGGGGTACGAAGGGGAGGTGGGGCATTAGTGCAAGTCTGGGAAGTCAAGGTTCATGCCATCAGGTTGAAGGCTACCCAGACGGAATATAAGGTGTTGTTCCTCCAACCTGAGTGTGGCTTCATCTTTACAGTAGAGGAGGCCGTGGATAGACATGTCAGAATGGGAATGGGATGTGGAATTAAAATGTGTTGCCACTGGGAGATCCTGCTTTCTCTGGCGGACAGAGCGTAGGTGTTCAGCAAAGCGGTCTCCCAGTCTGCATCGGGTCTCGCCAATATATAAAAGGCCACATCGGGAGCACCAGACGCAATATATCACCCCAGCCGACTCACAGGTGAAGTGTTGCCTCACCTGGAAGGACTGTTTGGGGCCCTGAATGGTGGTAAGGGAGGAAGTGTAAGGGCATGTGTAGCACTTGTTCCGCTGACACGGATAAGTGCCAGGAGGGAGATCAGTGGGGAGGGATGGGGGGGGGACGAATGGACAAGGGAGTCGCATAGGGAGCGATCCCTGTGGAATGCAGAGAGAGGGGGGGAGGGAAAGATGTGCTTAGTGGTGGGATCCCATTGGAGGTGGCGGAAGTTACGGAGAATAATATGTTGGACCCGGAGGCTGGTGGGGTGGTAGGTGAGGACCAGGGGAACCCTATTCCTAGTGGGGTGGCAGGAGGATGGAGTGAGAGCAGATGTACGTGAAATGGGGGAGATGCGTTTAAGAGCAGAGTTGATAGTGGAGGAAGGGAAGCCCCTTTCTTTAAAAAAGGAAGACATTTCCCTCGTCCTAGAATGAAAAGCCTCATCCTGAGAGCAGATGCGGCGGAGACGGAGGAATTGCGAGACGGAGATGGCGTTTTTGCAAGAGACAGGGTGAGAAGAGGAATAGTCCAGATAGCTGTGAGAGTCAGTAGGCTTATAGTAGACATCAGTGGATAAGCTGTCTCCATAGACAGAGACAGAAAGATCTAGAAAGGGGAGGGAAGTGTCGGAAATGGACCAGGTAAACTTGAGGGCAGGGTGAAAGTTGGAGGCAAAGTTAATAAAGTCAACGAGCTCAGCATGCGTGCAGGAAGCAGCGCCAATGCAGTCGTCGATATAGCGAAGGAAAAGTGGGGGACAGATACCAGAATAGGCACGGAACATAGATCGTTCCACAAAGCCAACAAAAAGGCAGGCATAGCTAGGACCCATACGGGTGCCCATAGCTACACCTTTAGTTTGGAGGAAGTGGGAGGAGCCAAAGGAGAAATTATTAAGAGTAAGGACTAATTCCGCTAGACGGAGCAGAGTGGTGGTAGAGGGGAACTGATTAGGTCTGGAATCCAAAAAGAAGCGTAGAGCTTTGAGACCTTGCTGATGGGGGATGGAAGTATATAGGGACTGGACATCCAATGTGAAAATAAAGTGGTGGGGGCCAGGGAACTTAAAATCATCAAAAAGTTTAAGAGCGTGAGAAGTGTCACAAACATAGGTAGGAAGGGATTGAACAAGGGGGGATAAAACCGTGTTGAGGTATGCAGAAACGAGTTCGGTGGGGCAGGAGCAAGCTGAGACAATAGGTCGGCCAGGTTTGTGGATCTTGGGTAGGAGGTAGAAATGGGAAGTATGAGGTGTGGGAACTATAAGGTTGGTAGCAGTCGATGGGAGATCCCCTGAGCAGATAAAGTCGGTGATGGTGTGGGAGACAGTGGCCTGGTGCTCCTTAGTGGGGTCACAATTGAGGGGTAAATAAGAGGAGGTCTCCCCATTTAGAAAATAGTCTGCATATTTATTTCTTCTACCAAAGAGCATGACCATACATTTTCTAACATCGTATTTCATCTGACACTTTCTTGCCCATTCTCCCAATCTAAGTTATTCTGCAGCCTTCCTGTTTCCTTAACAGTACCTGCCCCTCCACCAATATTCATATGATCTGCAAACTTGGCAACAAAGCCATCTATTCCATCATCTAAATCATTGATATACAGCATAATCAGAAGCGATCCTAACACTGACCCCTGCAGAACACAGCCAACTGGAGACCAACCAGAAAAGGATCCTTTTATTCCCACTCATTGCTGGGACAATGGCATCAACACGGGTGATGCCAACAGGCTCAATAAAATGAGTAGAAAGTCTGGCTTTGCTGTTGGAATCAAACTGGACACACTGGAGGCTGTGATAGAACAAAGGACCCTACAGAAAATCCTGGCAAATCTGGATAATGTTTCTCACCCTTTGCATGCCACCTTGGCTGAATAGAGGAGAACTTTTAATAATAGACTAAGACAACTACGATGCTCCAAAGAGCGCTATATGAGGTCTTTCTTACCCTTGGCCTTTAGGCTCTATAATGAGTCAAACAGTAGCTGGAGATGTGATAACCCCCTCCCGATAGACTGTTTGAAGTAACTTATTTTTCTAATATTTGTGTATCTGTGCATTTGTAATGCTACTGTGACACTATAATTTCCTTTGGGATCAATGAAGTATCTTTCTATCTATCTTTATCTATCAGCCAGTGCTCTAACCATGCTAGTAACACCGACTCCTACAGAACACCACTAGTCAGTGGCAGCCTTTTGTTCCCACTTGCTGCCTCCTACCAATCAGCTGATGCTCTAACCACATTAGTAACTTTCCTGTCATACTATGGGCTCTCAACGTGGTAAGCAGACTCGTGTGGCACCTTGTCAAACGCCTTCTGAAAATTCAAATATGCAACATCCACTGCATCCCCTTTATCTATCCTGCTTGCAATCTCCTCAAAGAATCCTGACAGGTTTTTTAGGCAAGATTTTCCCTTGATGAAACCATGCTGACTTTGTCCTAACTTGTCCTGTGTCACCAAGTACTCTATAACCTCATCCTTAGCAATTGACTCCAACTTCTTCCCAACCACTGAGGTCAAAATAACTGGTTCATAATTTCCTTTCTGCTGCCTCTCTCCTTTCTTAAAGAGTGGAGTGACATTTGCAACCCTCCAGTGCTCCGGAACCATGCCAGCATCCAGTGATTCTTGAAAGTTCATTTCTAACGCCTCCACAGTCTCTACTGCTACCTCTTGCAGAATCCTAGGGTGCAGTTCATCTGGTCCGGGTAACTTATGCCCCTTGGTCCTTCAGCTTTTTGAGCATCTTCTCCCTTGTAATAGTAACTGCACTTACCTCTCATCCCTCACACCCTTCAACACCTGGCACATTGCTAGTGTCTTCCACAGTGAAGACTGATGCAAAGTACTTATTTAGTTCATCTTTTTCCCCATCGTTATTTCTCCAGCCTCAATTTCTAGCAGTCCTATATCCACTGTCATCTCTCTTTTATTTTTTCATATACTTGAAAAAACTTTTTCTATCCACTTTAATATTGTTTGCTAGCTTCATATTTCATCTTTTCCCTCCTAATCATTCTTTTAGTTGTTCTCTGTAGATTTTTCAAAGCTTTCCAATCCTCTATCATACCGCTAATTTTTGCTTTGATGTATGCCTTCTCTTTGCTTTTACGTTAGCGTTGACTTCCCTTGTCAGCCACGTTATACTATTTTTCCATTTTCGTATTTCTTTTTTTTTGGAGTACAACTATCCTGCACCTTCCTCATTTTTCCCAGAAACTCAAGCCACTGCTGCACTGCTGTCATCCCTGCCAGCATCTCCTTTCAGTTTATTTTGGCCAACTCCTCTCTCATACACTGTAATTTCCTTTATTCCGCTGAAATACTACTGAAATACTTTCTCCCAATCAAATTTCAAGTTGAACTCAATCATATCGTGATCCATGGTTCCTAAGGGTTCCTTTACCTTAAGCTCCCTAATCACCTTCATTACGTAACACCCAATCCAGTATAGCTGATCCCCTAATAGGCTCAATGACAAGCTGCTCTAAAAAGCCATCTACGTTTGTAGTAGCCATTCAACAAATTCACTCTTTTGACATCCATTACCAACTTGATTTTTCCAATCTACCTGCAAGTTAAAATCCCCCATGACTATCATAACATTGTCCTTTTGGCATGCCTTTTACATTTCCCGGTGTAATCTGTTGTCCACATCCCTGCTACCATTTAGAGGCCTGTATATAACTACCATCAGGGTCCTTTTACTCTTGCAGTTTCTTAATTCAAACCACAAGGATTCAACATCTTCTCATCCTATGTTACATCTTTCTACTAATTTAATGCCACTCTTTACCAGCAGAGCCACGTCACCCCCTCTGTCCATCTTCCTATCCCTCCAATACAATGTGTAACCTTAGACATTCAGCTCCCAATTACAACCATCCTTCAGCCACTATTCAGTGATGCCACAACATCATACTGGACAATCTGTAAAAGTGCAGCAAGATCATCCACCTTATTTCTCATACTCTGTGCACTGAAATATAACACTTTGAGTACTGTATTTGCTACCCTTTTTGATTCTGCATACCTAAAGCACTGATGCTCACCCTGCTGGCCGCAATTTTGTCTTATCATCTGTGTGCCCTACCTGACAGTCTGACTACATGCTATCTTTGCTTTTTTACAATCTGTCCTTTCCCAAGTCCCTTCACTCCAGTTCCTATCCCCCTGCCAAATTAGTTCAAACCCTCCCCAACAAACCTGCCTGCAAAAATATTGGTTCCCCTCGGGGTTCAGGTGCAACCTGTCCCTTACGTACAGGTCATCTCCCCCAGAAGAGATCCCAGTGATCCATAACCTGAAGCCTTGCCCCCTGCACCAGCTTCTCAGCCACACATTTATCTGCCAGATCTTCCCATTTCTACCTTCACTGGCATGTGGCACAGGTAGCAATCCAGAAATTACTACCCTGGAGGTCCTGCTTCTCAGCTTTCTACCTATCTCTCTAAATTCTCTCTTCAGGACCTCTTTGCTTTTCCTTTCTATGTCATTGATACCAATATGTCCAAGTTATCTGGCTACTCTCCCTCCCCCTCCAAAATGCTGTGGACGCGATCTGAGACATCCCTGACCCTGGCACCTGGGAGGCAATATACCATCCAGGTGTCCTGTTCACATCCACAGAACCCTTTGACTATTGAGTCCCCTATCACTATCGCTCCCCCTCTTCTCCCGCTTTCACTTCTGCACCACAGACCCATGCTCAGTGCCAGTAACCCAGTGACTGTGGCATTCCCCTGGGAGGTCATCCCGTACAACAGTATCCAAAATGGTATAGAACATAGAAATCTACAGCACATTACAGGCCCTTTGGCCCACAATGTTGTGCTAACCATGTAATCTATTCTAGAAACAGCCGGGAATTTCCCTAGCACATAGCCCTCTTTTGGCAGATTTATTTATTATTGAGAGGAATGGCCACAGGGGTGCTCTGCGCTAACTGCCTGTTCTCCATCCAATTCCTTCTCCTGACAATGACCCAGCTACCACCTCCTGCAACTTAGGAGTAACTACTCCCTGTAACTCTGATTGATGATCTCACTCTCCTGTACAAGCCTCTGGGTCTCCCAGGACCTCAACATCCGGCGTGAAGAACACAATGGCCATTTAAACTACACTAAGTACCCCAGACACAATAAAATAAAAGGGGAAACTTAACAGAAACTTACCCAAACAACTTCCCCAGAGCAGATGCCTCTTCCAAGCCAAAGCGTGCACTCTACTCTCTCACTCTCACCACTGGCCCACTCCCAACAATAGCCGCTGCACTTGTCCCTTCTGTACTTCTATTTACTCCTCTCTGCGCTGCTCCCGTTGCCGATTAGGCTGCCAGAATGACGCCGAATGCCCGCGAAGCTCTCCATTTAAACAAGTGCCGCCAACCTGCAAGAAACCTCCTCACTGTGCACTGCTCCCATTGCTGACTAGGATATTTAAACCTGATCTGTCTGATGAGATCCTGAGCTATAGAGTCCAGCTCACTTCCCTTTCAGTTCTAACTTAAAATTAGTCATATTCAACATCTCAGGAACCCCAGATCCTAGCCTCCTCACAAGACCCTCCTTTCCCCTTACTGTCATAATAGAACACCCTGATCACAAACCTATCTCTCACTCATCGAGCAACCAATCACAATCGCCCTCCCCAGTGGCCCAAACCAAACATCAAAGTTTCAAACTCCATCTACTAACTGATCTCTGACCTTTCCCTCAGCACATAAACCTCTCTTCTCCACCTCCTCCCTACACAATCTTCAGCAGTCTCTGACCCATGACCCTTGTCTTGCTCCCGAGACAGAACCTTTTCCATTGTGCATCAAGTATTGCACCTCACATGTTGTTGTAAGACCGAGCCCCCAACCACCAACCAAAAATAGGGTAAAACATTTCCACTTGCAGTATGTGTCTTGGAAAAAAAGTCACTAAAATATAAAAATTAAATCAAAATAAAAATAGAGTTCATTGTCATATGTATGAATATGTTTATGCATATGTGTAATGAAAAACTGCCTTCCAGGAGCATCACAGACACACGGCATCGTATAAGTGGCATTCATAAGAGAAATGTAAATTAAACATAAATTATACACAATTTTACAAGAAATAATACAATTAGAAACAAAAGAAGAAACCCATCTCCATTTGCAATTCTTTGAAATGCTAAATGTTTATGGAAAGTAATCTCTTGCTATCCCAAGACAGCCATTTTATAATAATGACATAAAACTTTAAAATCCTACAATTCCAAAATGAAATAATAAAACACTTTCCCTATTTCACCGAGCAATGATGTGAATTTATTAAATATATTTTATGGAATTATTTCATAATTTCGATTGGGAACGGTGAGTGGACTGTGTTCTTTCTACTCTGGGCTATATGGATGCTCTTTGTGTGATTGGTATACAGCAAAATGATTACTTCACAGACTGAACTGCCAGCTACAAAGAAATATTATTTGACTTTGCCAATGTATTTGTCTCTTGTAAAATATTACATGAAGTGCGTAATTATTACATCCGCTGAGATTTTCATAATGTCAGTTATAATTACATAACTAGAAGATACTTATGAAAATATTTATCACTCTGTGGGCTTATATGATTTTCCTTGTCATTTAATGGCAGTTGGCAGGCAGGAACAGTATAGAAATCAAGTTAAAGAGCTAGTGTCTGAAGAAACTCCAAACTTATTCTGTGGAAACAACTGTGCCTTTGAATTGAATTGACTTTATCTCTTACATCCTTCACATACATGAGGAGTAAAAATTTTTATGTTACATCTCCATCTAAATGTGCCATGTACAATCATAGTAATTTATAATAAACAGAACAGTCAATGTAACTTAGAGTACACTCAAATTATCGTGAGTTAATCAGTCTGATGGCCTGGTAGAAGAAGCTGTCCCGGAGCCTGTTGGTCCTGGTTTTTATGCTGTGGTACCGCTTCCCAGATGGTAGCAGCTGGAATAGATTGTGGTTGGGATGGCTTGGGTCCCCAATGATCATACGGGCTCTTTTTACACACCCGTCCTTGTAAATATCCTGAATCATGGGAAGTTCACAACTACAGATGCGCTAGGCTGTCTGCACCACTCTCTGCAGAGTCTTGCTATTAAGGGAGATACACTTCCCATACTAGGCAGTGATGCAGCCAGACAGGATGCTCTCAGTTGTGCCCCTGTTGAAAGTTCTTAGGATTTGGGGGCCCATACCAAACTTCCTCAACTGTCTGAGGTGAAAGAGGCGCTGTTGTGCCTTTTTCACCATACAGTTGGTGTGTATAGACCACGTGAGATCCTTGGTGATGTGGATGCCGAGGAACTTGAAGCTGTTTACCCTTTCAACTCCAGATCCATTGATGTCAATACGGGTTATCCTGTCTCCATTCCGCCTGTAATCCACAACCAGCTCCTTTGTTTTTGCAACATTGAGGGAGAGATCGTTTTCTTGACACCACTGTGTCAGAGGGATGACTTCTCCCTGTAAACCACCTTGTTATTGTTGAGATAAGGCCAAGCAATGTAGTGTCGTCGGCAAATTTAATTAGCAGATTAGAGCAGACAGGCACGCAAATGGAAAGTATTGACGACTTTCCACAACTTGGGATCTATCTCTAACTGAAGGCATTCATTGGATCCCAAATTATGGAATTCAGCATGGCCTTCAGAGTATCAGAACAGCACACAGTTCAGGGTCTACTGAGCAACATTAAGCCCTGACATCTGTATGCTTCTGACATATGGGCCACCCTCAGAAGGTACTGTGTTGTCGGTACTGCCACGTCCGTACTTCAAAATCTTGCAAGCTCCTCCAAGGATAAGTGTAGCAATGTTAGGAGTCTACCTCAGATCAGCACCCCCAACACTTGAGTCCCACGTCACAAGGCAAGCCATACAACATGAAAACTGGTTCTACGTCCAGTTAGCCCATGCTGACCACCAGGCATCATTGACATTAACTTTAAGGGTAGTGCAGTACCGTAGCAGTTAGCATAATGGTTCACAGCGCCAGTGGCCCGAGCTCAATTCCCCCAACTGTCTGTAAGGAGTTTGTATGTTCTCCTCATGACCTTATTGATTTCCTCCAGGTGCTTTGGTTTCCTCCCACCTTCCAAAGACATATGAGTGATAGGGTAATTGGACTTGTGGGTGTAATTGGGCAGCATGAGCTCTTTGGAGGGCCTGTTACGTGCATCTTTGAATGAATAAATACACTAATATCCCCACATCCTCACCAACTCGTACAGACTCTACCACTCATCTATACATTATGGGCAATTTACAGTGGCCAATCAACATACTACTCATCTCTACACTATGGGCAATTTACAATAGCCAATCAACATACGTGTGGTGCGTGGCCAAGTGGTTAAGACATTCGTCTAGTGATCTGAAGGACACTAGTTCGAGCCTTGGCTGAGGCAGCGTGTTGTATCCTTGAGCAAGGCACTTAACCACACATTGCTTTGCGACGACACCAGTGCCAAGGTGTATGGGTCCTAATGCCCTTCCCTTGGACAACATCGGTGGTGTGGAGAGGGGAGACTTGCAGCATGGGCAACTGCTGGTCTTCCACACAACCTTACCTAGGCCTGCGCCCTGGAAACCTTCCAAGGCACAAATCCATGGTCTCATGAGACTAACGGATGCCTAGAAATCAACATACCATTCATCTATACACCATGGACAATTTACAGTGGCACAAATTTCACATCACATGCCAGTGATAATAAACCTGAGTCTGATTCTGATTCTGATACCAACCCACCTAATGAACTAATTGGTTCAATCGAGAACTAGCTTTTGGAGAGGAACTAAAAAGAGCAAAGTGAGGTAACAGGTTCGGGGAAGGAGTTCTCGGAGATAGGCTTGGACATTTGAAGCCACTGGCATTAATGAAGATGACACCAGTGTACATCAGCGACTCTTTGCAGGGCTGAAGAAAATTGTTCCTTCTGAAATATACTTCTTTGGAATTACTTTCACTGCAATTTGCAACATGTAAATTTCCTCTTAACCACTGACTACAAAATTACATCAATGATCTTCAGATCTCACACTCGATGATTGAATGAGGAGCTGCAGCAGAGCAGTAGAGCGTGCTGACTTTAACGGTCAATGCCATGGCCAGAAATATGGCAGGAGAGACGGAATTCAAACCAGGCTGAAGTGTAGCAGGGTGAGCCCTCCTCTACCCAGCATCTTGTTGGCAAATGTGCAGTTGCTGGAAAATAAGACTGACGTTCTCAGGGCAAGGCTGCTGCATCAGAGGCGGATGAGCCAGGTCCCAATTGTTTGTTGCATTGAGACTTGGTTATTAATGGATACACTGAATGCAGACATCCGACCAGAAGGCTTTACAATTTTCAGAATAGATCAGACTGTGAACCCTGGTAAGGAAAAAGATGGTGACATGTGCTTTCTAGTCAATTCTTGTTGGTGTTTGCATGTAGGAGTTATGTCAACCTCTTGTTCCCCTGACTTCAACCAGGGCTGTTTGAAAAAAACCCTGCCCAATTATCACCAGTATGTAACCTGTTGCACCAGAGGTCCCAACACATTAAACCACTGCTACACTATGATAAGGGATGCCTATCATTCCTTTTTGAGACCACATTTTGGCAAGTTGGATCATTTGGCTGTACTCCTGCTACCTGCGTACAGATAGGGACTAAAGAGCAAGGCTCCAGAGTTGCTCCAGACGACTAAGAAGTGGTCATGGGAGGCTGAGGAACGGTTACAGGACTGCCTTGAGTCAGTGGACAGGGCTGTGTTCAAGAACTCAGCTGAGGATCTGAATGACTACACCAGGGTTGTAATAGATTTTATTAAAACAGCTGTGGATGAGTGTGTCCCCACAAAATCATTAAGGGTTTACCCAAATCAGAAGCCCTGGATGAACCATGAAATCTGGAATCTGCTGAGGGTCAGATCAGAGGCATTCACGTCTGGAGATTAAGAATACTACAAGAGGGCAGGTACCATCTCCAGAAAGCCATCTCACAGGCAAAATGAAGATTCCAGACTAGGCTGGAATCAACGAGGGATGCTCGACAGCAACGGCAGGATTTGAATGCCACAACCTTCTACAAAGTTAAATCCTGTGACATGGAGGACAGAAGAGCTTCACTTCTAGTTGAGCTCACTGCCTTCTATGCTCGCTTTGACCACCAGAACAGAGACGAGCCATATTTGGGGTCCCAGTGATCTTTTGGTTGCAGTATCTGAAGATGACATGCGGGCTGCCTTCAAGAGTGAATCCAAGGAAAGCATCAGATCTGGATGGAGTACCTGGCCAAGTAGTGAAGACCCGTGCTGATCAACTGGCTGGTGTGTTCACCGATATCTTCAATCTCTCATTCTGGCAGTGTGTGGTACCCACCTACTTCAAGCACGCTTCAATCATACTGGTGCCCAAGAAGAGCGTGGTAACCAGCCTCAATAACAATCATCTAGTGGCATTTACATCCACAGTAAAGAAGTTTTTTGAAACCTTGGTACTGAAGCATATCAGCTACTTGAATCTACTCAAATTTGCCTACTGAAGTGACAGGTTCACAGCAGATGCCATCTCATTGACTCTTCACACAACCCTAGAACATCTGGACAGCAAAGATGCTCTTTATCAATTACAGCTCAGCATTCAATACCATCATCCCCTCGAAACTATTCAGTAAACTTCAAGTCTTGGGCCTCAATACCCCCTTGTGCAATTGGATCCTGGATTTCATCATTTGCAGACCCAGTCAGTTCCGTTAGGCAAAAACATCTCACCCACAATGTCCATCAGACCAGGTGCACTACAGGGATGTGTGCTTAGCCCCCTGCTCTACTCACTTTACACCTATGACTGTGTGGCTAAGTACCACTCCAACACCATATACATGTTCGCTGATGACACCACTGTTGTGGGCCATATCAAAGGAGGTGATGAATCAGCGTTCAGGAGGGAGATTGAAAATTTGACTGAGTGGTGTCATTACAACCACCTCTCACTCAAGGTCAATAAGACTAAGGACTACAAAAAAGAGAAAATCTGCAGATGCTGGCAATCTGAGCAACACACACAAAATGCTGGAGGAACTCAGCAGACCAGGCAGCTTCTATGGAGAAGAGTACAGTCAATGATTCAGCCCAGAATGTTGAATGCACTTTTTCCCATAGATGCTGCCTGGCCTGCTGAGTTTCTTCAGCATTTTGTGTGTGTTGCTAAGACTAAGGAACTTAGTGTAGACTTTAGGAGAGGGAAACCAGAGGTCCATGACTGAGTACTCATCAGAGGATCAGAGGTGGAGAGGGTCAGTAACTTTAAATCCCTGGGTGTCACGATAGGGCTTGTCCTGGGCGCATCATAGAAGTGTAATTGTAAAGAAAGCACAACAGTGCCTCTATTTCCTTAACAGTCTGCGTAGATTTGGCATGTTAGGGAGGGTTTAAACTAATCTGGCAGGGGGAAGGAAACCAGGGTGTTAGGGTAGAGAAGAGGAAAATAGAAATAAGTCAAAGATACTGTGCAGCGAAAGTGGCAAGAAGGACAGGCAGGTGAATAGACAGGATAATTTGCCGTGCAATAGAAATATAGCAAAATCGGTAACAGATACTGATCTAAATGTACTGTACTTAAATGCATGCAGCATTAGAAATAAAGTGGATGACCTTGTTGTACAGCTACAGGTTAAAAGATATGACATTGTGGCCATCACCGAGTCATGGTTAAGTGATGGATGTGATTGGGAACTGAATGTCCAAGGATACACAGTGTATTGGAAAGATGGGAAGGTAGGTAAACGGGGTGGTGTGGCCCTGATGGTAAGCAACGATATCCAATCACTAGAAAGAAGGGACATAGGATCAGAAGAGGCAGAATCTTTATGGGTTGAGTTAAGAAATGGCAAGGGTAAAAAGACACTAATAGCAGTTATATACAGGCCTCCAAACAGCAGCCGGGATGTGGACTACAAGTTACAGCAGAAAATAGAAAAAGCGCGTCAGAAGGAAAATGTCAAGATAATTATGGGGGATTTTAATATGAAAGTGGATTGGGAAAGTCAGGAAGGTACTGGATCTCAGGAGAGGGAGTAGAATGCCTACGGAATGGCTTTTTGGAGCAGTTTGTCCATAAGCCCACCAGGGGATCGGCTGTTTTGGATTGGGTGCTGTGTAATGAACCTAAGGCGATTAGGGAGCTGGAGGTAATGGAACCCCTTGGAAGTAGTGATCATAATCTGATTGAGTTCAGTTTCATATTTGAAAAGGAGAAGCTGGTATCAGGGGTATCGATATTTCAGTGGAACAAAGGAAATTACAGTGGTATGAGAGAGGAACTGGCCCAAGTAGATTGGAAAAGTAAGCTAGATGGAAGGACGGTAGAGCAGAATTGGATGAAATTCCTACAAGAAATAAGGAAAACACAGGAAAAATATATTCCAAGAAGAAAGAAAATCATGAATGAAAAATGGCACAAATGTGGCTAACGAGAGAGGTTAAGGGTAAAATAAAAGCAAAAGGGATGGCGTACAAGGAAGCAAAAATTAGTGGGAAAACTGAGGACTGGATGACTTTTAAAAACTTACAGAAGGAAACTAAGAAAATCATTAGGAAAGAAAAGATGAATTATGAAAGGAAGTTGGCAATTAACATTAAAAAGGATACTAAGAGTTTTTTTACATATATGAAGAGTAGAAGAGTGACACGGGTAGATGTAGGACCGATTGAAAATGATGCTGGAGAAATTATAATGGGTAACAAAGAGATGGCAGAGGAACTAAATGAGTATTTTGCATCAGTCTTCACAGTGGAAGACATTAGCAACATACCTGATAGCCAGAGATCTCAAGGAATAGAATTAGGTACAGTCAAGATTACTAGAGAGAAAGTGCTTGGGAAGCTAAATGGACTAAGAATAGATAAATCTCCCAGACCGGATGAGGTGCACCCACAGGTTCTGAAGGAGTGGGTTTTGGAGATTGTGGAGGCATTGGAAATGATCTTCCAGGAATCAATAGACTCTGGCATGGTTCCGGAGGGCTGGAAGGTCGCAAATGTAGTTCCGCTGTTTAAGAAAGGAGGGAGACAGCGAAAAGAAAATTACAGACCTATTAGTCTGACATCGGTAGTTGGAAAGTTATTGGAGTTGATCCTCAAGGACTAGGTTATGAAATACCTCGAGGGGCATGACAAGATAGGCCCAAGCCAGCATGGTTTCATGAAGGGAAGATCCTGCCTCACCAACCTATTGGAATGTTTTGAGGTAATCTCAAATAGGATTGATAAGGAAGTGGCTGTGGATGCTGTGTATTTAGATTTTCAAAAGGCCTTCGATAAGGTGCCGCATAAGAGGCTGCTTAATAAGATGAGAGCCCATGGAATTACAGGAAAGGTATTGGAATGGGTGGAGCATTGGCTGATAGGCAGAAAGCAAAGGGTGGGAATAAAGGGATCCTATTCTGATTGGTTGCCGGTTACTAGTGGTGTTCCACAGGGGTTGGTGTTGGGTCCGCTTCTTTTTACAATGTATATCGATGATTTAGGTTATGGATTAAATGGTTTTGTGGCTAAATTTGTGGATGACACCAAGATAGGTGGAGGAGCAGGAAGTGTTGAAGAAACGGAAAGGTTGCAGAAAGACTTGGTCAGTTTAGGAGAGTGGGCAAAGAAGTGGCAGATGAGATACAATGTTGAGAAATGTACAGTTGTACATTTTGGAAGAAGAAATAATCCAGCAGATTTATTATTTAGATGGGGTGAAAATTCAAAAATCGGAAGTGCAAAGGGACTTAGGGGTCCTCGTGCAGGATACCCTAAAGGTTAACCACCAGGTTGGATCGGCAGTAAGGAAAGCGAATGCTATGTTGGCATTCATTTCAGGGGGAATAGTGTATAAGAGTAAGGAGGTGTTGATGAGGCTCTATGGGGCACTGGTGAGACCTCATTTGGAATACTGTGTGCAGTTTTGGGCCCCTTATCTTAGAAGGGATGTTCTGATGTTGGAGAAAGTTCAGAGATTTACGAGGATGATTCCTGGAATGCAGGGGCTAACCTATGAGGAGCGTTTGTCGGCTCCTGGACTGTATTCGTCAGAGTATAGAAGAATGAGAGGGGATCTCAGAAATATTTTGAATGTTGAAAGGGTTGGACGGAGTAGATGTGGAAAGGCTGTTTCCCTTGGTAGGTGAATCCAGGGCAAGAGGCCACAGTCTTAGAATTAGAGGGTACCCATTTAAAACAGAGATGAGGAGAAATTTTTTTAGCCAGAGGGGCGTGGATTTATGGAATTCGTTGCCACAAACAGCTGTGGAGGACCGATCATTGAGGGTGTTTAAGGAGGAGATTGATAGGTATCTAATTAGTCAGGATATCAAGGGATATGGGGAAAAAGCCGGAAATTGGAACTAGATGGGAGAATAGTTTAGCTCATGGTGGAGTGGTGGAGCAGACTTGATGGGCTGAATGGCCTACTTCTGCTCCTTTGTCTTGTGATCTTGTGATGTGTGGTGGAAAGTGTGCTGACTGGCTGCATTATGGCCTGGTATGGGAGCACCAATGCCTGAGTGGAAAATCCTACAACAGGTAGTGGATTCAACCCAGTACATCACAGGTAAAGCCATCCCAGCCATTGAGTCCATTTAAATGAAAGATTGCTGTAGAATAGTAGCATTCATCATCCAAGATCCTCACCACTCAGTCCATGCCCTTTTCTTACTGCTGCCATCAGGTAGAAGGTACAAGAGCCTCAGGACTTGCCCACCAGGTTCAAGAATAGTTACTACCTCTCAACTACACTCATCCTTTTTCTGGTGTTCCCACAACCAACAATCTCACTCTAAGCACTCTTTACCTTGTTATTTATTTCTATGTACTTATATTTGCATTTGCACAGTTTCTTGTTCATTAATCCTGTTCACTGTTACTGTTCTATAGATTTGCTAAGTATTCCTGCAGGAAAAAGTATCTCAAGGTTGTATGTGGTGACATGAATGTACGTTGATAATAAACTTTATTTTGACCTTTGAACAGTAGGGCTGTCCTTTGGCTTGAGACATTATCTTTCTTTAACAGTTCAGCCAACATCCTTGGAGAAAGAAACAGAGTCAATATTTCAGGCTGATGGCTCTTCTTCAGATTTTCAGCATTCGCAGTATTTTTCTCATGCAATATTTTTCCTCACCAGATTTGATAATTTTTTTTTGAGGGAGGTTCTACCATTCTCTCAACTGGTGCTCATCCCTCAATCAATACATTTTTTAAAATGGTCATTATTTCTCTACTACTTGTGGGCTCTTGACCAGGATTTTATGGCCATTATACATATGTGGCTGAGAGAATTGATGGACTGGCAGCTCAATGTTTTGAGATACCATTGCTTTAGATATGGCAGAGCAACAGCTAATTGTGGAGGGGCTGTTACCAGTTAAGGAAGAATATAACAGCAGTACTTAGAGATGATATTTTTGAGGGGTCATATAACGAGGCCATTTAGGTAGAGTTTAGAGGTAAGAATTTGATGGTCACCTTGATAGGTCTATATTATAGACCTCACAAGAGTCAGTGAGAACTTGAAGAGCAAGTTGTTGAGAAATTGGATATAGTTGTGACAATAGTAAAGTAATGCTAGTGCGGGATTAAATTTTCCTGGATTCGACTGGGCCACGAGGAGTGCAAATGGCCTGAAAGGAGTGGATTTGTATGGTGCATCCAATATGGTTTCCTCATGTAATATGTGGGGGAACGTATTCAAGAAGCAACAATATATTCCCCTCTTAGGGAACAAGGTAGGCCAAGTAACTGAATGCCACAGGTGATGGCTGAGATTTTTAATGTGTATTTTTTGTTGATGTTTACTCAGGAGACTATCATGGATGCCGAAGGAGTGAGGATATTAACTAATGAGACCTTGAAACATATGCATATTACAATGAGTCTTGAAACACATTAAGGTGGGCAAACCCCTACGGTCTGACAAAGTGCACCCCTGAACATCATGAGAGGTCAGAGCCAGAAATTGTGGAGGCCATTGTAGAGATATTTGCTTTGTCATTAGCCACAGGTAAAGTTAAAGAAGACTGGAGGGTGGCTAATGTTCCATTCTTCAGGAAGAGTAGCAAAGGCATGCCAGGACAACTACATACAAGTGAGCCGGAGTTCAGTTGTAGGGAAATTACTTGAGGCAATTCTGAGGGTCAAGTTTTGCCAACATTTGGATAGTCAACACCAGATCAGGAATAGTCAGCGTGGTTTTATGCATGGGAGGTTATCTTTTGGAATTTTTTCTAAGGGGTAACTAAAGTGATGGATGAAGGTAGGGCAGGGGTATAGTCTAATGGATTTTAATAGGGCCTTTAACATGTAGATAGATGGGTTAGTAAGTTTGCAGATGATTTAAAATTTGACAGTGTAATGGATAGCATATAAGATTGGCAAAGAATACAACAGGGTATAGATCAGTTGCAGATATTGGCAGAGAAATGGCAGATAGAGTTTAACCCAACCAAATATGAAGTGCTGAACTTTGGTAGGTCAAATGCAAAGAGACAGTACGCTATCAGGGCAAGGTCTTTAACAGTGCTGATGATCAGAATGATCTTGGTGTCCAAACTCATAGCACCCTGAAAGTGGCTACACAGTTTGTTAGGTTGGTCAAGGAGGTATATAATATGCTTGCCTTTATTTGTCGAGGCATTGTGTTGCAAAATTATGTTACGTTACAGTTTTATAAAACTTTAGTGAGGCTGCATCTAGAGTATTGCATACAGTTCTGATTGCCCCATTATAGGAAGGATGTGGAGGCTTTAGAGAGGGTACAGAAGAGGTTTAACAGGAGGCTTTCTCTCTGTCTCCTTTTTCTCCCTCTGTCCCTCTGACTATACTCCTTGCCCATCCTCTGGGTTCCCCCCCCCCTTGTCTTTCTCCCTGGACCTCCTGTCCCATGATCCTCTCATATCCCCTTTGCCAATCACCTGTCCAGCTCTTGGCTCCATCTCTCCCCCTCCTGTCTTCTCCTATCATTTTGGATCTCCTCCTCCCCCTCCAACTTTCAAATCCCTTACTCACTCTTCCTTCAGTTAGTCCTGACGAAGGGTCTCGGCCTGAAACGTCGACTGTACCTCTTCCTAGAGATGCTGCCTGGCCTGCTGCATTCACCAGCAACTTTGATGTGTGTTGCTTGACAGGAGGCTGTCTGGATTAGAGGGCATGTGCTATATAAAAAGAGGCTGGACAAACTTGTGTTGTTTTCTCTGGAGCGGCAGAGGCTAAGGTCAGATCTGATAGAGGTTTATACCGTTATGAGAGGCCTAGATAGAATAGACATTCAATATCTTTTTCCAAGGGTTGAAATGTCTAATACCAGAGGACATGCATTTAAGGTGAGTGGGGGTTATTTCAGAGGAGTTGTGAGAAGCAAAGTTTTTCTTAAAACCGAGAATGGTGGGTGCCTGCAATGCACCGCATAGTGTGGTGGTGGAGACTTTTAAGAGATATCTAGATAGATGCATGAGTGTGAGGAAAATGGAAGGGTATGGATATTGTGTAGGCAGAAGAGTTTAGTTTAGTTAGCCATTTGATTACTAATTTAACTGGTCTGACACAATACTGTGGGCTGAAGAACCTGTTCCTGTGTTGTACTGTTCTATGTTCTAAGTAGCCAGAAGGACAGGCAGCTTGGGAAACAGAGTTTAACATTTCAGGTTGAAGAATTTTTATCAGAACTAGGATGTGCTGAAGATACCCCAGGCTACTGTGGGAAGCAAGGGAGGAGATTGCTGAGCCTCTTGCAATGATCTTCATGTCATCAATAGGGACGGGAGAAGTACCAGAGGATTGAAGGTTTGCAAATGTTGTTCCCTTGCTCAAGAAAGTGAGTAGAGATAACCCAGGAGATTATAGACCAGTGAGTCTGACTTCAGTGGTGGGCAAGTTGGAGAAGATCCTGAGAGGCAGGATTTATGAGCATTTGGAGAAACATAATCTGATTAGGGATAGTCAGCATGGCTTTGTCAAGGTCAGGCCGTGCCTTATGAGCCTGATTGAGTTCTTTGAGGATGTAACAATGCACATTGATGAAGGAAGAGTAGTGGATGCAGTGTATATAGATTTCAGTAAGGCATTTCTTAAGGTTCCCCATGCAAGGCTCCTTCAGAAAGTAAGGAGGCATGGGATCCAAGGAGACCTTGCTTTGTAGATCCAGAATTGGCTTGCCCACAGAAGACAAAGAGTGGTTGTAGATGGTTTGTATTCTGCATGGAGGTCGGTGACCAGTGGTGTTCTGTAGGGATCTGTTCTGGGTCACCTCCTCTTTGTTATTTTTATAAATGACCTGGATGAAGAAGTAGAAGGCGGGGGGGAGGTACGTTTTTTGATGACACAAATGTTGGGGGTGTTGTGGATAGTCTGGAGGGTTGTCAGAGTTTACAGTGGGACATGGATAGAATGCAGAACTGGGCTGAGAAGTGGCAGATGGACTTAATCCCAGATAAGTGTGAAGTGGTTCATTTTGGTAGGTCCAATCTGAAGACAGAATATGATATAAATGGTAAGACTCTTGGCAGTGTGGAGGATCTGAGAGATCTTGGGGTCTGTGTTGATAGGACACTCAAAGCAGGTTGACAGTGTTGTTAATATGGTGTATGGTGTGTTGGCATTCATTAACCATGGGATTGAGTTCAAGAGCTGTGAGGTAATGTTATAGCTATATAAGAACTTGGTCAGACCCCATTTGGAGTACTGTGTTCAGTTCTGGTCACCTCATTACAGGAAGGATATGGATGCTAAAGAGAGAGTGCAGAGGGGAGGTACAAGGATGTTGCCTGGGTTGGAGGGCGTACCTTATGAGAATAGGTTGAGTGTACTTGGCCTTTTCTCCTTGGAGCAATGGAGGATGAGAGGTGACCTGATAGAGGTGTATAAGATGATGACAGGCGTTGATTGTGTGGATAGTCAGAGGCTTTTTCCCAGGACTGAAATGGCTAACCTGAGGGGGCATACAGAGAATGCTGGGTGTTTGGAATGCACTGCTGGTGATGGTGGTGGAAGCGGATACAATAGGGTCTTTTAAGAGCCTCTTAGATAGGTAGATGGAGCTTAGAAAAATAGAGGGCTATGCTCTAAGGAAATTCTAGGCAGTCTCCAGAGTAGGTTACATGGTCAGCACAACATTGTGGGACAATGGGCCCGTAATGTGCTGTAAATTTCTATGTCTGTGTTCTATGTCCTATGAACCAAAGGAAAACAATCCTGCTTTCAAATAATGCAGAGACTGCCTTGCATCATGTTTTGTTGCTGGACTGAAGGGCATTATTTCTTTAGTTCTGACCTTGGGGATATGCGATATTACTAAGCATTGTCCATGGGCAACTCTGCAGCTGTTCTTTAGCTATGAGTCTTGAGCATAGGTGTCTGGTAGATCACTTGAGCTACTAAGCAGAGTTACCCAGTGGGAATTGCCTGCCTAATGCTGGATCAGGATCAGAGAATTCTCTTGATGTCTAAACACCATTCCACTCTACCTCGTCCTGCCCACACCCAGTGGTCTGCTTACAAACCATGTTAAGGAGTTGGAGCTGCAGGAGGATGACCTGTGGTTCATACAGGGAAAATGAGGAGGTTATAGATAGCAACTACAGGGAGGTAGTCATCCCTAAGTAGCAGGAGGTGGGTAGCTAGGTGACTGTCAGGAGAGGGAAAGGGAATAGGCAGTCACTGCAGAGTACCCCTGTGGCCATTCCCCTCAATAACCACTTTGGATACTGTTGGGGAGTGGAGAATGACCTACTAGGGATATAGGGAGAAAGCAGGAGATTGGGAATGAGAGGGAAAATATTTTCAAAATAACAAAAAAGGAAAAGGGCCTGAAGCAAAAGTTTGGGCACCCTGCATGGTCAGTACTTAGTAACACCCCCTTTGGCAAGTATCACAGCTTGTAAACGCTTTCTGTAGCCAGCTAAGAGTCTTTCAATTCTCATTTGGGGGATTTTCACCCATTCTTTCTTGCAAAAGGCTTCTAGTTCTGTGAGATTCTTGGGCCATCTTGCATGCACTGCTCTTTTGAGGTCTATCCACAGATTCCCGATGATGTTTAGGTTGGGGGATTGTGAGAGCCATGGCAAACCCATCAGCTTGTGCCTCTTGAGGTAGTCCATTGTGAATTTTGAGGTGTGTTTTGGATCATTATACTGTTGTAGAAGCCATCCTCCTTGCATCTTCAGCTTTTTTACAGACAGTGTGATGTTTGCTTCCAGAATTTGCTGGTATTTAATTGAATTCATTCTTCCCTCTACCAGTGAAATGTTCTCCGTGCCTCTAGCTGCGACACAAGCCCAAAGCATGATCGATCCACCCCCGTGCTTAACAGTTGGAGAGCTGTTCTTTTCATGAAATTCTGCACCCTTTTTTCTCCAAACATACCTTTGCTTATTGCAGCCAAAAAGTTCTATTTTAACTTCATCAGTCCACAAGACTTGTTTCCAAAATGCATCAGGCTTGTTTAGATGTTTCTTTGCAAACTGCTGACGCTGAATTTTGTGGTGAGAATGCAGGAAAGGTTTTCTTCTGATGACTCTTCCATGAAGGTCATATTTGTGCAGGTATCGCTGCACAGTAGAACAGTGCACCACCGCTCCAGAGTCTGGTAAATCTTCCTGAAGGTCTTTTGCAGTCAAACAGGGGTTTTGATTTGCCTTTCTAGCAATCCTACGAGCAGTTCTCTCAGAAAGTTTTCTTGGTCTTCCAGACCTCAACTTGACCTCCACCATTCCTGTTAACTGCCATTTCTTAATTACATTACGAACTGAGGAAACGGCTACCTGAAAACACTTTGCTATCTTCTTATAGCCTTCTCCTGCTTTGTGGGCATCATTTATTTTGATTTTCAGAGCGCTAGGCAGTTGCTTGGAGGAGCCCATGGCTGCTGATTGTTGGGACAAGGTTTGAGGAGTCAGGGTATTTATAAAGCTTTGAAATTTGCATCACCTGGCCTTTCCTAATGATGATTGTGAACAAGCCATAGCCCTAACAAACTATTTAAGGTTTGAGACCTTGGTAGAAGTTATCTGAGTGCTCAAATCTCTTGGGGTGCCCAAACTTTTGCATGGTGCTCCTTTCCCTTTTTTCACTCTAAAATAGGACAAAACAAAAATAATACACTAATCTTGCTTAAAATGTTGAAAAGAATGTTTCATCTTTAACTTTATGACTTTTGGAGATCAGTTCATCTTCTACTCACTTAGCTATTCACAGTAACAGACGAGGGGTGCCCAAATATTTGCATGCCACTGAATTTGCAGCTACCATCATGCAGGAGGTGGAGAAACCTAAAGATCACACCACCAAGTTCAAGAAGAGCTAGTTCACTCCAACATTTGGGTTCTTGAACTGAACAGAAAAATCTCAATTATCACCGTTTAGCAACATTGTGATCAGTTTGCACTGAAATAGACTTTGTTTTATTTTTGGTTTAATTGTTTGTTACCTTGTCAAATTGTGTATAATTTGTTTTCTTGGGAATGCCATTTATATGATGCTATGTGCCTGTGATGCTGCTGTAAGTGAGTTTTTCATTGCTCGCAAGCATACGTGTGTTTGTGCAAATTACAATAAATGACTTTGACTTGAAACACAAAGATGTAGGAGCTGGAATAGGACTCCAGGCCCTTCAGACCTACCTCACCATTTAATGCAACCATGTTTGATTTTCTCTACCAGTTCCCCATAACCCTCAACTCCTCAATTGTTCAAATATTTATCTGTCTTCACTCTAAATAATTCCAGTGATCAAGCCTCCACCACCCTTGGGAGGGTAACACTTCCAGGTGTTCACTAGCCTCTGAGAAAAATTTCTACGCACATCAATATAGAATGATAGCCCCTCATTTAGTAACTATGTCCCCTTGCCCCTGACTCTCCCACTAGTAGGTTAGGTGTTAAGCTGTTTCTATCAAGCCTCCTTGGTAACTTTCATGTTTGAGTAAGGTCCCTCATTATTCTTCTAAACCCCAAGAAATACAGACCCAAACTGCCTAATCTCTCCAGATGGGAGAAATCTCTAATCCCAAGAATTAGCCTGGCAAATCTCCTTTGACTGCATCTTGTGCTACCATATTTATTTTTAGATAAGGGAACCCAAACTGTGTACAGTATTCCAGGTGTGACATTACCCATGCCCTGGACAACTTTAACAAAAATCTCCCTTTTCTTAAACTCCAATCTCTTTGCAATAAGGTCAATATGCTGTTTGCCACCTTAGACTAAAGATGGTAATAGTCATCTGCGTAGTGTCAGAGCCACATATAGGCCAACAGATAGAAGTTGCAAGTTCCCTTCTCCTTAAATTATTTAACAAACTGTTTGGTATTGAGAACGTCTTGGTAGTTTATGGGAGGAATTTTATCTGGTTAGCAAATTAGCATGCAAGAATACACGGAAGGAAATAGGATCGGCAGTAGGACACATGTTCCATTAAAGCCTGCCCTGCCATTCAAAGTGTTCATGGCTGATTTGCCCCAAACTTCAACTCCTCCTGTCTGCCATTTCACATGTCCTTAACTATGTGATCTTTCAAAAAATTATCTATCTTGTCTTCCAATGCATCCAATGATCTTACTCCACAACCTCTTGACTAGAGAATTTCCAGAGACTTGCCATTCTGTAGAAGAGAATTCCTGCACCTCAGTCTTAAATTACTGTCCCCTCATCATATAACTTTCTCCCCATATTTGAGAGTCTCGTTGTTGGAAATATCTATCATCTACTCTGTCAAGCTCCCTAAGGATGGTAAATGTTTCAATAAGATTTCTCGTCATTCTTCTAAACTCATATACAGAATCTAATAGCTTTTAAATCAAACTCATTTATTTCTATTAAGATGCTGGGTGCATTCAGATAAAGAGCCTTGTGTTTTGACTCTTTATGACTGCAGGCTACTCCAAGTTTCAATTTCTGCTGCACACTTTTGCTTGTATATTCAGCCCCTTCATTTGATATTTTGATTTTTATTCACTCCTCACCACCTTAGGCCACTGCTCTCATTTCTTTTTGATTAAATTTCCTATAATTGAATACTGTTTCTCTAAGTAGTTTAAAGATCTGTCTGTAAACCTATTTAAATGATTCCCCAGAACAATGGACCTGGCAGGATTTGGATGAAGTCACAGCACTGGTTTCAGTCTTCACCCATTGTTCCCCCATCAATCTGGTGGGCTTATTTACTGCTGTGACCTTATTTACCTTCTGTCCGTCTGCTCATGGCTCGTGTAGTAATCCTGAGATTATCACCCTCATGGTTCTATTTCTCAATATTATCCTGAGCTGCTCATAAGCCCTCATCAGAACCTCCTTCCTGGTATGTCATTAATGCTTAAGTGGACCTTGACTTTCTCTCACTCCAAGTAGTTCTCAAGCACAGAAGCCTTTGCACTGATACCAAGCAGGCAATTCTCCAAAAAAAAGACAGAATCCCAAACTCAGAGTACAGTGTCTGAGTATGGTCCCCCGTGCCATGGTACAATGGACAGTCCACACAAATACTTGAAGTCCTAACTTCAAAGAGGGAGAGAAGTCTAAAATGAATTCTCCTAATTGAATTGAATTGGCTTTATTACTTACATCCTTCATATACATGAGTAAAAATCTTTACATTACATGTCCGTCTAAATGTGCAATTTATAGTAATTTATAATACATTTTATGTACAACAGGACAGACAATATAACATAGAAATACAGTTGCTTCAGCATGAATTAAGCAGTCCGATGGCCTGGTGGAAGAAGCTGTTCCAAAGCTTGTTGGTCCTGGCTTTTATGCTGCGGTACTGTTTCCCGGATGGTAACAGCTGGAACAGTTTGTGGTTGGGGTGACTCGGGTCCCCAATGATCCTTTGGGCCCTTTTTACACACCTGTCTTTGTAAATATCCTGAATAGTGGGGAGTTCACAACTACAGATGCGCTGGGCTGTCCGCCCCACTCTGCAGAGTCCTGCGATTGAAGGAAGTACAATTCCCGTACCAGGCAGTGATGCAGCCAGACAGGATGCTCTCAATTGTACCCTTGTAGAAAGTCCTTAGGATATGGGGACTCATGCCGAACTTCTTCAACTGTCTGAGGTGAAAGAGGCACTGTTGTGCCTTCTTCACCACATAGCCAGTATGTACAAACCATGTGAGACCCTTGGTGATGTGTATGCTGAGGAACTTAAAGCTGTTCACCCTCTCAACCCCAGATCCATAGGGGTTAGCCTGTCTCCATTCCTCCTGTAGTCCACAACCAACTCCTTTGTTTTTGCTCCTTCTCCAGATATGTAAGGACAGACGTGTAAAGAATTTGTTTATTATTGAGGTGAGTGTGACAGGACGCCAGTTGTTCAGACATGTTACCTTGATCTTTTTAAATACCGGAACATTGATGGATGTTTTGAAGCAGGAGGGCATTCTACACTGGGAGAGGGAGAGATTAGATTATGAGGACACTCAGTCCTCTTTTATTGTCATTTAGTAATGCATGCATTAAGAAATGATACAATGTTCCTCCAGTGTGATATCACAGAAACACAGGACAGACCAAGACTGAAAAACTAACAAAAACCACATAATTATGACATATAGTTACAACAGTGCAACAATACCATAACTTGATGAAGAACAGACCATGGCACAGTAAAAAAGTTCAAAGTCTCTCGAAAGTCCCACATCTCACGCAGACTGGAGAAGGAAGAAAACTCTCCCTGCCATGCCCGACCACAGTCCGACTGTGAAAAACACAGCTGCCAGCTGTGCTGCACACATCCTGAGTACCTGCCCTGGGATGCCGTCTGGTCCCACAGCCTTGCGACTGTCCACTCGTTGGAAACAGCTGCATACTTCGGCCTCAGAGATGACCAAGCTGCCGGTTGCATCAGCTGTAGGTCTCTTTGGGGGCTAAGTATTGGCAACATCGAATTGAGCGTTTTTAAAAAAGATTTAGTTCATCTGGGAGAGAGGCAGAAACTCCACTGCGTTTAGCTTTAAAGTCTGCGATGGTGTGCAGACCTTGCCATAAGCTGCGTGTGTTGTTGGTGGAGAGTTGAGTGTGGATCTTGTTCACGTATTGTTGTTTCGCTGCCTTGATGACTTTGTGCAGATTGTAGCTGCACTTCCTGACTTCCCGTTGGTTACGGGCAATATCAGCTCTGTGTCACACAGTCAGTGCTGCTTGCATGGAACTGTTGATCCAGGGTTTCTGGTTTAGATAGACCCTAGCCAATTTCTGGGGGGCAACATCCTCGATGCACTTCCTGATGAAACTCGTGACCCCATCCATGATCTCGGAGACATCCTCATCATGGAAGACATTCCAGCTGATGTCATCAAAGCAGTCCTGTAGCATGGAGGCCGATTTGTTGGACCAACAGTGAATGGTTTTAACTATGGCTGCCTGTACATTGGCAGCAGCAACATGGAGGAGTGATCTGATTTTCCAAATTGGGGGGGCGGGGGGGGCGAAGGTGCGCTTTGTTGCAGAAGGGAGATTAGCAGTGGTTGAGTATGCTATCTCCCCATCTGCTCACCTGGATATGTTGACAAAACTTCAGAGAGACTGTAGTCAGCGATGCTCTATTAAAGTCACCGGTGACGATGAAGGCAGCCTCTGGATGTACAGTCTCCAGGGTGCTGATGGTCTCATACAGTTCCTTGAGAGCCTGGTCAGTATCAGCCTGCAGTGGAATATACACCACTATGATACTAACAGCTGTGAACTCCCTAGGCAGCCAGAAAGGTCTAGACAGCGGCACCAGGTATTCCACATCTGGGGAACAAAAGGATTTGAGGGCATGCACGTTCTGGGGATCGCTTTGGGTATTATGCATCCATATTTACCCTGGAAAAGCTTGTGGAAGCTAAGGACGAGGGAGAAGGGCAATGACATTCTGAAACAGACAGATCACAAAAGAAGCAGTATTGATGGTTATGAGGCATGTAGAGATGGGTAAATTCCTGAGGCCTGACCAAGTGTTCCCTAGGAAGTTGTGGAAAGGAAAGGAAGAAATTGCTGGGGCCCTGGCAGAGATTTGTGCGTCTTCCTTGGCTCTGGATGAGGTACCAGAAGACAGGAGGGTGTCTGATGTTGTACCTACAAGGACAAGTAATAGATCTACAGACCAGTGAGTGATGGATGTGTTTTTGGAGGGATCTCGAGAAACATGATCGCAGTGCACTTGGAAGGTAAAGATGGTCAGCGTGGTTAACCGAGTTTTTTGACGGGGTGACCAGTGAGACTGATGCAGGCAGGGCAGTAGACATTGCCCATATAGATTTTAGCAGGGGTTTTGTCAAGTTCTCACATGGTCTAGAAGGTCAGATCACATCGGTTCCAGGGTGCATTAGCCAGATGGATACATAAGAGGCTTTATGTAGGGGACAGGGAGTCGTAGTGGAGGATTATTTTTCAGGTTGGAGGCCTGTGACCAGTGGTGTGTGCTGCAGGGATTGGTGCTGGGTCCACTTTTGCTTGTCATCTGTGGTAACAATTTGGATGGCAATGTTATAAATTGTTACATTGTTACTTTCAGGCTGCCTATAGAGCCGAGAGGTAATGTTGCAGCTATATAGGACCCTGGCCAGACCCCACTTGGAGTACTGTGCTCAATTTTGGTTGCCTCACTACAGGAAGGATGTGGAAACTATAGAAAGAGTGCAGAGGAGATTTACAAGGATGTTGCCTGGATTGGGGAGCATGCCTCATGAGAATAGATTGAGTGAATTCTGCCTTTTCTCCTTGGAGCGGTGGAGGATGAGAGGTGACCTGATCAAGGTGTATAAGATGATGAGAGACGTTGATCGTGTGGATAGTCAGAGGCTTTTTCCCAGGGCTGAAATGACTAACACAAGAGGACACAGTTTTAAGGTGCTTGGAAGTAGGTACAGAGGAGATGTCAGGGGTAAGTTTTTTACGCAGAGAGTGGTGAGCGCATGGAATGGGCTGCCGGCGATGGTGGTGGAGACAAGATACGATAGGGTCTTTTAAGAGACTCCTGGATAGGTTTATAGAGCTTAGAAAAATAAAGGGCTATGGGTAACCCTAGGTAGTTTTGAAGGTAAGTACATGTTCTGCACAGCATTGTGGGCCGAAGGGCCTGTATTCTGCTGTGGGTTTTCTATGATGTGTAACTTTGCAGACACCAAAATTGACTATATTATGGACAAAAAGAAGGTTGTCTTAAGGTTATAAACAATCTAGATCAACTGGGAAAGTGGGTGAAGAAATGGCAGATGGAATTTAACTCCGACAACTGTGAAATTATGCACTTTAGGAAGTTAAACAAAGATAGGACTTGCCCAGGACTCCGATTAAAAACCCAGAGTGTGTACAACATAAAGACAAGATGTATAAATACATAGTTCTGAGAGTAGCAACGGAGGTAGACAAGAGGATGAAGAAAGCATATAGTACAGTTGCCTTCTTTGGATGTGGCATTGAGTAAAAGAGTTAGGAAGCTGTGTAGGATATTGATGAGACAACACCTGGTATTGTATACAGCTTTAATGATAAAAAAGTTAAATATTAACTTTATTTGTCACATGTATGTCAAAGCATCCAGTGAACTGTGTCATTGTGTCAGTGGCCAAAACAGTCGAAGGATTTGCTGGGGCAGGACACAAGTGTCACCATGCTTCCAATGGCCTGCCCATAATTAATATCTCTAACTGGAATGTGGGAGGAAACCAGAGCACCCGGAGGAAACCCGTATAAACTCCTTACAGAAGGCAGGAATTGAAATCCAATCGCTGATGCTGTAAAGTGTTTTACTAACTGACTTCAGTCACTGTAGGAAGGATGTGATTAAGCAGGAAAGGTGCAGAAAAGATTCATAAAGATGTTTTTGGACTCGCGGTTTGAGTTATGAGAAGAGAGTGGCTAGGCTGGGATTGTTTTCCTTTGATTTGAGGAGGCTGGGGGATAACATCATAGAGGTTTATAAAATCATAAGAAGTCAATATAAGGTTGATGGTTACAGTCTTTTTTTCCAGGGTAGAGGAGTCTAAAACTAAAGAGCATGGGTTAATGGTAACAGGAGAAAGACCTAAGAGGCAGATTTCTCACACTGAGGGTGGTGTGCGGGGGGGTATAATGTGCTGTAAGGTTTCACTGCTAATGTAAAGGCCTCTCTGTAGCAGCAATGTTTGGGTTGTGACTAGAGATAACAGGGGCGTTGGAATGTATACTATCCAATGAGAGGCATGTTGTTCTTTCTTGTTGGTCTGGGAACAGGGATTTGTCGCTGAGAGATGAAGAGAGAAGACACGAATGGAAAGAGTTGGTAGACTGCCGAACAAAGTGGACTTGAAACAAGGGTCCTATGGTTGGCAACACTCGGAGGAGGTTGATGGGGACGAATGGACAAATCTGTGAGCTAGCCACTCGGCCTCATAAAAAATACAAGGGTCAAGTCAGGAATGTTCATAACGTGACCCGGTTAATCCTGACACCACGTGCCAGACAAGAACGGCTGAATGTCTGGTATGACACACTAAAAAAAAAAAAATAAATTGGGCTGCTGGAGAAATACTGAAAGCCTGCAAAGGCTAGTTTTTAACTCTCGCTCACAGCATCTACGAGTTGCCTCCTTTCTCGCTCCCAATTTGATCGGGCCGCTGGAAAAACACAAAGCCCGTGAGCGCTTCTTTGTAAATCTCACTCACAGACCTGTGAGTTGCTTCCTCTGTCACTCCTGATTTGATTGGGCCGCCTGAGGAACAGAAATATGAGGTGTTAGACCAGATTCTAAGATGCAAAGAGAGCAGCAGGAAGGAATGGAGAGAACATGAGAAAAGATCTGCTTCAGGATGGAAAGCATGAGCAACTGAACGGCAAAAAGGTGAAAGGGAGCGGCAATACAATGCAAAAAGTCAAGGATTCACTCAGGCAAAACGCAAAGTTCTGATCTGAAATTACCAGATTGTTTATCTGGATAAAGTTATACTGAAAGCCTTTGCAGGCTTTCAGAAGTGTAAACATTGACCTGAAATTCCAGTCCACTGTAATTTTAATTACTTAACCACACCTACTCTGAGCTCATGTATGCAAACACATACATTGTGCCAATGGAGCCCTGTGTCAGTTTGAGAAACAACACTCCATTTCCTTCCTCCACCATGAAAGGGGCTTCCCTTCCTCCACCATCAACTCTGCTCTCAAACGCATATCCCCCATTTCACGCACATCTGCTCACTCCATCCTCCCGCCACCCCACTAGGAATAGGGTTCCCCTGGTCCTCACCTACCACCCCACCAGCCTCCGGGTCCAACATATTATTCTCCATAACTTCCGCCACCTCCAGCAGGATCCCACCACTAAGCACATCTTTCCCTCCTCCCCCCTGCTTTCCACAGAGATCGCTCCCTACGCGACTCCCTTGTCCATTCGTCCCCCCCATCCCTCCCCACTGATCTCCCTCCTGGCACTTATCCTTGTAAGTGGAACAAATGCTACACAAGCCCTTACACTTCCTCCCTCACCACCATTCAGGGCCCCAAACAGTCCTTCCAGGTGAGGCGACACTTCACCTGTGAGTCGGCTGGGGTGATATACTGCGTCCGGTGCTCCCGATGTGGCCTTCTATATATTGGCGAGACCCGACGCAGACTGGGAGACCGTTTTGCTGAACACCTACGCTCTGTCTGCCAGAGAAAGCAGGATCTTCCAGTGGCCACACATTTTAATTCCACATCCCATTCCCGTTCTGACATGTCTATCCACGGCCTCCTCTACTGTAAAGATGAAGCCACACTCAGGTTGGAGGAACAACACCTTATATTCCGTCTGGTTAGCCTCCAACCTGATGGCATGAACATTGACTTCTCTAGCTTCCGCTAATGCCCCACCTCCCCCTCATACCCCATCCGTTATTTATATACACACATTCTTTCTCTCTCTCTCTCCTTTTTCTCCCTCTGTCCCTCTGACTATAGCCCTTGCCGATCCTCTGGGTCCCCCCCAGCTTTTCCTTCTCCCTGGGCATCCTGTCCCATGATCCTCTCATATCCCCTTTGCCAATCACCTGTCCAGCTCTTGGCTCCATCCCTTCCCCTCCTGTCTTCTCCAATCATTTTGGATCTCCCCCTCCCCCTCCCACTTTCAAATCTCTTACTAGCTCTTCTTTCAGTTAGTCCTGACGAAGGGTCTCAACCTGAAATGTCAACTGTACCTCTTCCTAGAGATGCTGCCTGGCCTGCTGCGTTCACCAGCAACTTTGATGTGTGTTACTCCATTTTCCAGTTTGGCCCGTTACACCTGTTTGAACTCAATGATTTTAGATACCTTGCATTATTAGCATTATTGTTCAGCATCTACCATTCCTGACTGTTAATTTATGATAATTATGCTTAATTTACAGCTTCCCTAGATAGATCTTTTGATTCTTTGTTTCTTATTCATACCACTAATTCATTTCACATTACCATTCTCCTGTCTTCTACCCTTTCACTGACCTTCCCGTTTGTTCTCCCTTCCCACCTTATTGTCCAAACTGGTTTCAGATCTGATGAAAGATCATCAGCCTGAAACATTTAGCCCTTTTGACCTTTTCAAGGACACTGCCTGACCTGTCAGATATTGCCAGTATTAACTAATCATAATACATAATCATTTTCCAGCAATTACCACCACATGGTGACCAGGAGTTGAACATGTCTGTGTTTACCTCCTACCCTGGCCCCCGAGGACATTAGGGCATTTTTAGACTCCCACTACATCCATGATTATGTTTGCTTCATTCAACATGGACCAGGGAATCAATCTGGGATTTACCTGGTGAGGTTTAGTACTAAGCCATGTAGTGCATTATTTCACTTTTTTTTATAAAGCCAATATTATGGAACACATTTGACATTATTTCCCTAATTTTTAGAGGTATTTAGCATTTGAGTGTTGATGTATGAATATTTTAGACTGCTACATTATGACAACTTCAGTATATGTATTTAAATTACTGGTCTTTCATTGTCATTGAAGTGGAAGTTATGCAAGTTTATTTTGCGTTTACTAGTTTTACAGGCAGCTTAAGGTTGTCATAGCCAGGGGAGGTAGTGAGGATAAGCTCCCACTACTCCCACTGTATCGGTCTCTGCCATACCTTTGGATTCATCAGCTGCGTGGAGAGACGGAGCCTGCTGCTTTGGCAACTGCTTGCTCTCCGTATCCTCCTGTTCTGCCTTCCATATCACGTAGACAGCTATGACACAGTATCCATGCTCAGCCCTGACCAACCGAGGATTTCACTAGTTTTACTTAATTGAAAGGAAATGCTGAGCTGGTTAACAGACTTCTGATCTCTTTTCTGTTCTGCAGTTTCACCTGTTTTCTGCAGCTTTTATTTCCAGTATCCTTGACACTTGGACTAATCTTGGAAACAAACCTTGCTATTAATTATGAAAGTATTTTCCTGTACCAATAAACTGTTATTTTGTTAACTTGAGAAGACTTGAGCTGGTTTGGATCTCCTGTTGTCATCCATTCTGTCTGCCAATCCATTTGCCCCTCTACATTGGATTGGTGGCTCATACTAAAGGTCTATTGGCAGATTTCCCTCTCCATCACATGATATTCACTGTCCTGGGACAGGTGGTCTCATGTTTGCTAAGCTTGCTTTCTAAACGCAGCAGCTGCCACTTGAAAGGTTAAAAACAGATGCTAGTAAACTTCCAACTCATAGTTTGTTTAGGTTCTGGTCATAAATGGAAGTCAATCTTCAGTTCTTAAAATGCAAATGGAAAGCAGTAATTAGCTTGGAGCTTAAAAAGCACTGTATAGTAGAACTTTGCAAACAAACTCTGTAGATAGTAAACAATCTGTCTGTGAAAGCAGATGCTATATTACTGCTCAAGGTGAAGTATAAGACAATGGGCTGATTAATTTGGGTTACTTCAAACAGATAACCATAAGACCATAAAACAAAGGAGCAGAAGTCGGCCATTTGGCCCATCGAGTCTGCTCCGCCATTTTATCATGAGCTGATCCATTCTCCCATCTAGTCCCGCTCTCCCGCCTTCTCACCATCACCTTTGATGCCCTGGATACTCAGATACCTATCAATCTCTGCCTTAAATACACCCAATGACTTGGCCTCCACTGCTGCCCATGGCAACAAATTCCATAGATTCACCACCCTCTGACTAAAAAAGTTTCTTCGCATTTCTGTTCTGAATGGGCACCCTTCAATCCTTAAGTCATGCCCTCTTGTACTAGACTCCCCCATCATGGGAAACAACTTTGCCACATCCACTCTGTCCGTGCCTTTCAACATTCGAAATGTTTCTATGAGGTCCCCCTCATTCTTCTAAACTCCAAGGAATACAGTCCAAGAGCGGACAAACGTTCCTCATATGTTAACCCTCTCATTCCCGGAATCATTCTAGTGCATCTTCTCTGTACCCTCTCCAATGTCAGCACATCCTTTCTTAAGTAAGGAGACCAAAACTGCCCATAGTACTCCAAGTGAGGTCTCACCAGCGCCTTATAGAGCCTCAACATCACATCCCTGCTCCTATACTCTATTCCTCTAGAAATGAATGCCAACATTGCATTTGCCTTCTTCACTACTGACTCAACCTGGAGGTTAACCTTAAGGGTATCCTGTACGAGGACTCCCAAGTCCCGTTGCATCTCAGAACTTTGAATTCTTTCCCCATTTAAATAATAGTCTGCCCGTTTATTTTTTCTGCCAAAGTGCATAACCATACACTTTCCAACATTGTATTTCATTTGCCACTTCTTTGCCCATTCTTCCAATCTATCCAAATCTCTCTGCAGACTCTCCGTTTCCTCAGCACTACCAGCCCCTCCACCTATCTTCGTATCGTCAGCAAACTTAGCCACAAAGCCATCTGTTCCATAATCCAAATCGTTGATGTACAATGTAAAAAGAAGCAGCCCCAACACAGACCCCTGTGGAACACCACTGGTAACCGGCAGCCAACCAGAATAGGATCCCTTTATTCCCACTCTCTGTTTCCTGCCAATCAGCCAACGCTCTATCCACGTATGTAACTTTCCCGTAATTCCATGGGCTCTTATCTTGTTAAGTAGCCTCATGTGTGGCACCTTGTCAAAGGCCTTCTGAAAATCCAAATATACAACATCCACTGCATCTCCCTTGTCTAGCCTACTGATAATTTCCTCAAAATATTGTAATAGGTTTGTCAGGCAGGATTCTCCTTTAAGGAATCCATGCTGAGTTCTGCCTGTCTTGTCATATGTCTCCAGGTACTCTGAAACCTCATCCTTGACAATCAACTCCAACAACTTCCCAACCACCGATGTCAAGCTAACAGGTCTATAATTTCCTTTTTGCTTCCTTGACCCCTTCTTAAATAGCGGAGTAACATTTGCAATCTTCCAGTCCTTCAGAACCATGCCAGAATCTATCAACTTTTGAAAGATCTTCGCTACTGCCTCCGCAATCTCCACAGCTACTTCTTTCAGAACTCACGGGTGCATTCCATCTGGTCCGGGAGATTTATCTACCTTTAGACTATTCAGCTTCCTGAGTACTTTCTCTGTCGTAATTGTGACTGCACACACTTCTCTTCCCTGCCACCCTTGAGTGTCCGGTATACTGCCGACAACCTGTCTCTTAAGTTGCTTAGTTCAATGGAGGCTGCAGAACGAAAGGATAATGTTATTTAACATATCAATAACTGAAGTGTTTATAGTTGGAAAGTTGATGTACTCATAAATTAGCTTTACAACATCAATTGTGAACTGTGAACATTAAGCTGAAGTCTATGTCCCCAAAAATGCTTTTAGTCCGATAGTATTAAAAGGATATCTGAGGAAATGCCATATGTGTATAAAGTCACCCAAGTGGGAGAAAAAGGGTATACATGTTGAGAGCAATTCAAGCTTATTAGGAATGGGGTATGGAACTTCAAGAAACATGAAAGGAATATGGGGTGAATGAGAATCCATTCCCCCAGCTTCGGTTTCTGCCATGAATGACTTGTCCAGCTTCAGCTTTTTTGTAGGTCTTTTTAGTTAAAAGGAATTGTACCTTTTGTGTTTGTGAAATGCTTTATGTTAAGAAATGCTTTGTTCTTTGGAAATAGTTTGTAATTTGGAAATTTTTAAGTTAGAAATGCTGAGTTTTAAATGTATTTTAAGAGTAGTGTTTGGATTTAAATGAATATCACTGAAAATCAATGAACTGTTTTAAATGGCTTTCTTAGCTGTAAGTATCTTCCTCTTGGTAGGTTGAGGGGACCCATCGCTTGAATAGTGGGCATTGACAGCCAAACTTGCTGTGGAGAATAAACGGGGAAGTAAACTAGTCTTTGAAGATTGGGATGTTGCAGAGTAATCTCCCTTTAGTGAGAGTTCTTGTGGCTATTTATAGCTGATAACGCTTCAAGTCTTTGTTTTGAATTTAGGTTTGCAGTCAGCAAGCCCAGTACCCTCACGTGCCTTTGGACTCTCAGTTTGTCACTTTGGGTTGATTTTGACACAATTAAGAGAACAAGTGAATGAATCACTACTAATTTGGGCTAAGACATAGAAGGCTGTGGGAGGGAGTTATAGCAATGTTGTTCAAATTGCTGGAGGGTAAACTGAGGAGTGATGTCAAGACATTTTTGCACACAAAGCAAATGATCAATAAGTATAGAGCTCTGAGTTTATGTTGTGAAAGCAGGCATATTAGTATTGATTCAGAGACTGGATAACGTGATGGGGTATGCATATCTGTTTTGTATGAGTGAACCAAATGGCTTCTGTCAGCCGTATCTATCTCAAGATGACATTGCACGCAGTCTAAAGAGCTCTTGAAGCTCATACTGTAGATATAACTGAGAGATATTCAAATCATGGGCTTATTGTTTAACTAGGTTTTCATCCTTTTGAAATTTTTTGAGGAACGAATTACATCGACGAACTTTGCAGAAAGAAGCTTTAGACCATATATTTTGTAAATCATCAGCTTTTTTTCCCTGAGCTGGTTTTAATTCTCTCATGGTTAAGGAGGATTCTCAACAAGATTGAAATATTTTTTTTTAATTTTATTTTTATTTGGATAAGGAGTTCACAATTATCATGTACTTTTTTCACACATATAACCTTTTCCATTTTTTTATATGTATAAAACTACAATTATTTATACATTCTTAAGTACACATTGAGATGATATAAAAGCAAAATAAACATTTAAATAGATAATTATGTACTGTGGTAAATCTAACCTATTATGGTATTTTGAGACTTTGCATGAGCAAAAATAATTTAAAATGCTGAGATATATTTTTGTGTACTTGTACACGTATAAAAAATATCAGGTGTGAATATGGAGCTTAAAGTTGGAATATTAATCATAGGGTGTAAATTTATTTACTTGGTATGTCACTGTGTTATTATATATCTGCAAATGTTTTGGAAGTCACCAAAATCATTGATTATTAATTCCTTCCTGGGTTAATTCCTATAAATCCTATAACTAATTGTCAAATTTTAACACCAATTACCACCAATATGGAAATACTGATAAGTTGTCAAAGGTATGGTCACTTCATGTGTAAATATCTGCCCTGGTGCTGATTGTGGTACAGGAAGAAGTGTTTTAAATCTGTGAGGTTTATCAGAGGAATAAAAGGCTCAGAATAGAATTCAAAACTAATGAAGCATCAAAAGGCAGATTTTGTTGAGTGGCATTCAAGGTCTTTTTGGATAAAAGGGAGTGTAGAAATTAAAACTTGAAGGATGAGTTTATGCGAGGAGGAGGAAGAAAGTTATCCATTGAAAAGTCTGCAAGCTATTGAGCTGTTGACCACTACATAGTGATAACCTTCCTCTCAAGTTCTTACGGCTTTGTTACCCAGAGGAGTTAGCCTAATACCAGGCTTCTCCAACAGTGCAAACTTGAGGTCCTTGGTTATGCTGCTGGTTGGGTGAAACTGTCCAGATAGGAAAAAGGATCTTTCCTGTTAATAGAAATACACCCAGCTCCATCCACTGCCATTTAATGTGTTATGTCTTACCAAGGAAATAAAGGTGTAATATTGTGCTCTATTTATTTTGTTACCACCAAATGAATATTTCCCTCAAGACCCACCATGCTTAGAATATTTCAGTAATTTTCCCATCAGGTCCACTGCCTGAGGATAAAAGGCAACAGCAGGTCAGTGCAGCAAAAAGGGCTTTGACCAGCGACCAGTCGGCGTTTGGGATTGATTAACAAGAGCATAGTAAAGGAAGGTAGGGGCAAGCACTGCAGCCATCATCTGAGTGCACATAGTGGTGATCTTGAGGTTTCTGCAAAGAGAGACTCCAGTTAGAGAAAGCAAAGGAAAGAAAAGCTCTTTTTTTTTTCTTTATCTGCTCAGCTAGGACAGCAGAATTGGCAGGCTGGATAGTACAATGCGCCTCTTGTGGGATGTGGGAAGGCAGGGAGACCTCCTGTGTCCCTGATGACTACAACTGCAAGAAGTGCATCCAGCTGCAGCTTTTAACAATCCATGCTGAGGAGTTGGAGCTAGAACTGGATGAACTCCAGATCATTCGGGAGGCTGAGGGGTTATAGGTAGGATATACAGAGAGGTAGTTACATCCAAAATGCAGGACACAGTAAACTGGGTGACAGTCAGGAGGGGGAAAGGGCTTAAGGAGACAGTGCAGAGTACGCCTGTGGCCATTCCCCTCAAAACAGTATATCACTTTAGATACTGTTGGGGGATGACCTAACAGAGGAAAGTAACAGTAGTTGAGTCTCTAGCACTAACTCTGTGACTCGGAAGGGAAGTGGGGGAGAAGAGACACGCTGTGGTGATAGGAGATACATTAGTTAGGGGAATAGACAGGAGGTTCTGTGGGCGAGAAAGATTCCCAGATGGTGTGTTGGCTCCCGGGTCTGGGATATCTTGGATTGAGTTCTCAGAATTCTTGAGTAGGAGGGTGAACAGCCAAAGATCCTGGTCCATGTAGGTACCAATGACATTGATAGGTTGAATGGCAAGGCTCTGCACAGGGAATTGAGGGAGTTAGGTGCTAATTTAAAGGGCAGACTTCCAGGGTTGTGATTTCAGCATTTCTACCCATGCTACATGCTAGTGAGGCCAGAAATAGGAAGATTATATATTTTAATATATGGCTAAGGTGTTGGTATAGGACGGAGGGCATAAGATTTTTTGATTATTGGTCTCTCTTCCAGGGAAGGTGGGACCTGTACAGAAGGGATGATTTGCACCTGAAATGGATGGTAACTAATATCCTAGCAGGAAGGTTTGTCAGTGCTGCACAGTGGGGTTTTGGGGTTTAAACTAGAGCTGGAGGGAGATGGGAACCAGAGCGCCAGAACAGTTAGAGGAGAATTGTGGAAGCAGATGTTGCTAAGACCTCAGACAAAGAAGAAGAGAAGAATAGCCCTTAACTTGGCAGTGGAGTTATCGGGGCACCATCATGATGGTGTTTCCATAGCAAGCTATTCTTGTTTTTATGAAGCCGAGTTGCTAGCTCGATGCTCAACCTGACTTGGATTCGAACTCGGGAACCTTCGCTCTGGAGTCCGGCGCTGATATTATTGCGCCACCAAGCGGGACATCAGACAAAGATAACAATCAAAAGGTTGAGCATGGTGCGACTGGTGTCCTGAATTACATATATTCCAATGCAGGAAGTATCATAGGAAAGGTGGATGATAATGCTAAAGATGATGTAGCTGGTTTGCAAACAGGCAATGTGGAGAGGCTGTTGAAAGGGCAAAATTGTAGTCACCAGGATGAGCTGCAATGTAAAAGGACAAAATATCTTACTGTACATACTATTTATTACAAATTACTATAATCTGCACATTCAGACGGAGACATAATGTAAAGATTTTTACTCACGTATGTGAAGGATGTGAGAAATAAAGTCAATTCAATTCAAAATTCTCTGGGCACAGTGGCAAGCTCTCCCCCTTCTGGTAGCAGAGCAATCAAAATACAGGCAGCTGATGCTCACCTTCCGCATCGACCTCTATGTTTCAATCTCCCTCATCGCTTTTATCAACGCACAATGGAAGCTTTAATGAGTGAAATGGAGTCAAATACTGCTGGGCCCCATCAGCAGCCTGTCCACCATAAAGTTCACACACGCTGCTTCTGTCTCCTGGCATCCCCTCAAAGACTGCAAAGCAGTGAAGCACACAAATGATCTCCAAGTTTCTGCATTCACCTCAGTGTTTCAATCTCCCTCGTCGCTTTAACCGGTGAACAATGGAATCTCTAATCAGCGAAATGGAATCGAACATCGGCTCACACCCCTTCCCACAGCACGCCCATCATGAGGTTCGCACGCGCTGCCTCTGCCTTCCAGAATCCTCCGGGAGCCTGCAGAGTGCTGGAAACCCAAACAATCTCCAAGCAGCAAATCACAGGCTCCAACAGTTCCAGTATCACATCCAAGTGACAAATGGTAAAGACATAAGAAGTAAAATACATGGTTTCATGATCTATTCAAAAGATGTCGACTGATGGAGCATTGAACATATGCACCATCTTGACCAGAAGTCAAGGATATAAGCTAGAATACAAAGCTGAGACTTTATAAGGCATTGGTCAGACTGCACTTGGAGTATTGTGAGCAGTTTTGGGCTTCTTATCTCAGAAAAGATGTGCTGCCATAGGAGAGTGTTCAGATGTGGTTCACAAGAATGAAATGGTTAACATGAGCTATTAACATTTAATAGCTCTGGGCCTGCACTCACTTGAGTTTAGAAGAATGAAGGCAGATCTCATTGAAACCTATCAAATATTGAAAGGCGCAGAGTAGATGTGGAAAGGATGTTTCATGTAATGGTTAAGTCTAAGACCAGAGGCCATGGCCTCAGAATAGAAGAGCATCCATTTAGAACAGATATGGGGAGGAATTTCTTTAGCCAGAGGGTGGTGAATCTGTGAATTCGTTGCCATTGATGACTGTGGAAGCCAAGTCACTGAATATATTTAAAGCAGAGTTTAATGGGTTCTTGATTAGTCAGGGTGTCAAAGATTGTGGGGAGAAGGCAGGAGAATGGGATTGAGAGGTACAATAAATCAGCCATCATAGAATGGCAGCAGATACTCTGGGCCAAATGGCCTCATTCTGCTCTTATGTCTTATGGTTTTATAGACAGTTTTGAGCCAGGTCACTGGAGCTGTGAGACAACATCACCAGCAGATGTACCACCCAGCTTTGGGAACTGATTGGTAAAGAGGCTGAATTTTAGATAGAGTGGCGATAAAAGGATATTGAATAATTTTTAAATCCTTATAGAAAAATCAGCTACAGCATTAAAAGGACCTGCTGCCTGAGTGTATTAACCTAAAGAAATCCATTGATAAAATGTGCCAGAATGGAACTGTAACTTCGATTTTTAAAAAAAATCATATAGAACTCAAATTATGTAACAGTTTAGTCTTTAATGTGATTGCCTTTGACTTGGGATGTCCTCTGTTCCCTGCTTTGTTCAACTTCTTCCTGAAAAATTATCATGCATGGGTCTCTAGAATGCCAACTATATCTAAAGGTCAAAGGAAGAATTTCTATATAGCCAAACTATATTTAGCTGATGTCGAGACCAATAAAGATGGACAAGACTTATGGGATCAAACAGCGGGGCTGGCAATAAAGATCACATTCTAGTGTAATGGATAGCAAAGGTTTAATTGACCCTAGCTCACTTATTGCATAGATACAATAAAGAATGACTTGAAGTTGCTTTAGACCCCATCTTTCGATGGTTGTGTCTGACTGGCACCTTGGGAAAACATAAATGTTGAAATGGAGATGAAGGTTGCAATTGTAATTGCAGCAATGTCCATATAGCATGATCATATAAATACAGAGGCAGCAGTTAACCACTCGTGCCTGCCTCACCATTGAATATGATAGTAACTGACTTTTCCTTAAGTGCACTTTCCTGCAGTGACTCAATTTCCCTTCATTCTCTTACCATCTAAAAATCTATCCATCTCTTCCTTAAATATACTCAGAAACTGAATTCCATAGCGCTCTTGGATGGAGACAGCAATTATGTTAAAGCAAGGATATCAACATCACTACCAAATCAGATCACAAAAGTTTTTCTGTTGATAACACAACTTAACACTGTCTAATGTGGAAGATGCATTCATGATGGGTGCAAAATCAACTTCTAACGGTATACACCATGAATAGTGGGATCTTAAAGACATTAAGATATAGGAGCAGAAGTAGGCCATTCTGCCCAATGAGTCTGCTCCACCATTCAATCGTGGGCTGATCCAATTCTTCCAGTCATCTTCACTCCCCTGCCTTCTCCCCGTACCCTTTGATGCCCTGGCTGATCAAGAACCTATCTATCTCTGCCTTAAATACATCCAATGACATGGCTCCATAGCCTTTTGTCGCAACAAATTCCACAGATTTACCAGCATCTGACTAAAGTAATTTCTCCACATCTCTGTTCTAAGTGGACATCCTTCAATCCTGAAGTCATGCCCTCTTGTCCTGGACTCCCCTACCATGGGAAATAGCTTTGCCATATCCAATCTGTTCAGGCCATTTAACACTTGAAATATTTCTGTGAGATTCTACCCCTCACCCCCCCCCCCCACCCCCGGCATTCTCCTGAACTCCAGGGAATACAGCCCATGGGCTGCCAGACATTCCTCATACGGTAACCTTTCCACTCCTGGATTCATTCTCGTGAATCTTCTCTCAACCCACTGCAATGTCAGTATATCCTTTCTAAAATAAGGAGTCCAAACTTGCACACAATACTCCAAGTGTGGTCTCACGAGTGTCTTATAGAGCCTCAACATCACATCCCTGCTTTTATATTCTATACCTCGAGAAATGAATGGCAACATTGCATTCACCTTTTTCTTCACTGACTCAACCTGGAGGTTAACCTTTAGGGTATCTTGCACAAGGACTCCCAAGTCCCTTTGCATCTTTGCATTTTGAATTCTCTCTTCATCTAAATAATAGCCTGCCCGTATATTTCTTGCACCATTGTGCATGAGCATACACTTTCTAAGGGAGATCTTGGGGAGTTTTGAGGAACAGAGAAACTTGTGCCCAATTCTATAGATCCTTGAAGCTGGCAGTGCAGGTAGATAACAGTAATGAGGCCTTGTACAGTGGTGCTAGAATGTTTGTGAATCATTTAGAATTTTCTCCATTTCTGCATAAATATGACCTAAAATCTAGTCAGGTGGAAGAAGACAGCATACATGAGGTTTAGGAAGCAAGGATCAGATGGGTCGATTGAGGAATATAGGGTAGCAAGAAAGGAGCTTAAGAAGGGGCTGAGAAGAGCAAGAAAGGGGCATGAGAAGGCCTTGGCGAGTAAGGTAAAGGAAAACCCCAAGGCATTCTTCAATTATGTGAAGAACAAAAGGATGACAGGAGTGAGGGTAGGACTGATTAGAGATAAAGGTGGGAAGTTGTGCCTGGAGGCTGTGGAAGTGAGCGAGGTCCTCAATGAATACTTCTCTTCGGTATTCACCAATGAGAGGAAACTTGATGACGGTGAGGACAATATGAGTGAGGTTGATGTTCTGGAGCATGTTGATATTAAGGCAGAGGAGGTGTTGGAGTTATTGAAATACATTAGGACGGAATATTCCCCAGGCTGCTCCATGAGGCGAGGGAAGAGATTGCTGAGCCTCTGGCTGGGATCTTTATGTCCTCGTTGTCTACGGGAATGGTGCCAGTGGATTGGAGGGAGGCGAATGTTGTCCCCTTGTTCAAAAAAAGTAGTAAGGATAGTCTGGGTAATTATAGACCAGTAAGCCTTACATCTGTGGTGGGAAAGCTGTTGGAGAAGATTCTTTGAGATAAGATCTATGGGCATTTAGAGAATCATGGTCTGATCAGGGATAGTCAGCATGGCTTTGTGAAGGGCAGATCGTGTCTAACAAACCTGATAGAGTTCTTTGAGGAGGTGACCAGGCATATAGATGAGGGTAGTGCAGTGGATGTGATCTACATGGATTTTAGGAAGGCATTTGACAAGGTTCCACATGGTAGGTTTATTCAGTAAGTCAGAAGGCAAGGGATCCAGGGAAGTTTGGCCAGATGGATTCAGAATTGGCTTGCCTGCAGAAAACAGAGGGTCGTGGTGGAGGGAGTACTTTCAGATTGGAGGGTTGTGACTAGTGGTGTCCCACAAGGATCGGTTCTGGGACCTCTACTTTTCGTGATTTTTATTAACAACCTGGATGTCGGGGTAGAAGGGTGGGTTGGCAACTTTGCAGATGACACAAAAGTTGATGGTGTTGTAGATAGTGTAGAGGATTGTCAAAGATTGCAGAGACATTGATAGGATGCAGAAGTGGGCTAAGAAGTGGCAGATGGAGTTCAACCCGGAGAAGTGTGAGGTGGTACACTTTGGAAGGACAAACTCCAAGGCAAAGTACAAAGTAAATGGCTGGATACTTGGTAGTGTGGAGGAACAGAGGGATCTGGGGGTACATGTCCACAGATCCCTGAAAGTTGCCTCACAGGTGGATAGGGTAGTTAAGAAAGCTTATGGGTTGTTAGCTTTCATAAATCGAGGGATAGAGTTTATGAGTCGCGAGGTAATGATGCAGCTCTATAAGACTCTGGTCAGGCCACACTTGAAGTACTGTGTCTAGTTCTGGTCACCTCACTATTGGAAGGATGTAGAAGCATTGGAAAGGGTACAAAGGAGATTTACCAGGATGCTGCCTGGTTTAGGGAGTATGGATTATGATCAGAGATTAAGGGAGCTAGGGCTTTACTCTTTGGAGAGAAGGAGGATGAGCGGAGACATGATAGAGGTATACAAAATATAAAGAGGAATAGATAGAGTGGATAGCCAGCACCTCTTCCCCAGGGCAGCACTGCTCAATACAAGGGGACATGGCTTTAAGGTAAGGGGTGCGAAGTTCAAGGGGGATATTAGAGGAAGGTTTTATACTCAGAGAGAGTGGTTGGTGCATGGAATACACTGCCTGAGTCAGTGGTGGAGGCAGATACACTAGTGAAATGTAGAGACTACTAGACAAGTATATGGAGGATTTTAAGGTGGGAGGTTATATGGGAGGCAGGGTTTGACGGTCGGCACAACAATGTGGGCCGAAGGGCCTGTACTATGCTGTACTATTATGTTTCTATGTTTTTGCTGTAACCTTTGGGTTCTTTTTCACCTCCCTCAGCATTGCACATTGTGCTCTTGGTGTGATCTTTGCAAGATACCCACTCCTAGGGAGAATAGCAACAGTCCTCCATTTGAAGACAATTTCTCTTACTGTGGACTGATGAGCACTCAGGTCTTTGGAACTGCTTTTGTAGTCTTTTCCAGCTAGATGCATCTCTACAATTCTTCTAACGTCCTCTGAAAGTTGTTTTGATTAAGACATTGTGCAAATAAATAAATCTTTCTTGAGAAGAGCAGGCTCTGTCATTAACCTGACTTTGTGTCTTTCTTTATAGGGCAGGGCCCTATAAAACACATCTCTAATCTCATCTCATTGATTGGAACACCTAACTCCAAATAGCCTTTTTTGTAGAAGGCATTACCCCAGAGGTTCACATACTTTTTCCAACAAGTACATACAGTATTGGACCACTTTTTCTCAATAAATAAATGAACAAGGTTAATTGCTTTCTGTTATTTATTTAATTAATTTGTCTTTATCTGGTTTCAGGACTTGTGTGAAGATCTGATCATATTTTAGATCATATTTATCCAGAAACAGAGGAAATTCTACAGGGCTCACAAACTTCCTAGCACCACTGTACGATATTGGTATTCATTTGATGGGACATTGAATGCAAGAGAAGGAGAATATGCTGAAACATTAATCAGACCACAGAGTACTTACTGCATGTATTTCTAGTCACTGCACCATAGGAAAGTTGTGATAGTGCTGAGGTGAGTGAAGAAGAGATTCCTCAGGATGTTGCCTGGGATGGAGTGTTTCAGTTGCACAGAGAGGCTGGAAAAGCTATCTTTTCACTGGAGTAACACACATCAAAGTTGCTGGTGAACGCAGCAGGCCAGGCAGCATCTCTAGGAAGAGGTGCAGTCGACGTTTCAGGCCGAAACCCTTCGTCAGGACTAACTGAAGGAAGAGTGAGTAAGGGATTTGAAAGTTGGAGGGGGAGGGGGAGGAGTTAGAGGAGGCCGTGGAGGCCTCTACTGTAAAGATGAAGCCACACTCAGGTTGGAGGAACAACACCTTATATTCCGTCTGGGTAGCCTCCAACCTGATGGCATGAACATCGACTCCTCTAACTTCCGTTAATGCCCCACCTCCCCCTTGTACCCCATCTGTTACTTATTTTTATACACACATTCTTTCTCTCACTCTCCTTTTTCTCCCTCTGTCCCTCTGAATATACCCCTTGCCCATCCTCTGGGTCCAGCCCCCCGCCTTGTCTTTCTTCCCAAACCTCCTGTCCCATGATCCTCTCGTATCCCTTTTGCCTATCATCTGTCCAGCCCTTGGCTCCATCCCTCCCCCTGCTGTCTTCTCCTATGATTTTGGATCCCCCCCTCCCCCTCCCCCTCCAACTTTCAAATCCCTTACTCACTCTTCCTTCAGTTAGTCCTGACGATGGGTCTCGGCCTGAAACGTCGACTGCACCTCTTCCTAGAGATGCTGCTTGGCCTGCTGCGTTTACCAGCAACTTTTATGTGTGTTGCTTGAATTTCCAGTGTACGGGGTCTTTCTTTTGTTACATTTAAAATGGCGACTTTGTTATGTTAATCTGGGGAATGCGGCTTTGTTGTGCTTTAACGCTGAAGAAAGTTTGCGCTAGCAGTTTGTTTAATTTAAAATGAGATAACAGGGTTCTATTAGCCAATGGGTGGTTATGTATCGTTTTGTCTTCGGATGCCATGCTGTATGATATGACTGTGGACTGAGTTTTGGCGGGGAGTCGGAGGAGAGACGAGGAGGACCGCTGACGTGTGGAGAGGCTCCGGTCAATCACTCAGGGTGGTCCCGAGCCATGAGTCGATGGAATTCGGGTGGTCGTCTGACGTCGAATTGAGCTCCAACGGTAGCGTGCGAAGAACTTGGACTTTGATAAGTGTTGGCGCCTTTTTTTCCCATTACTTTCCTCTCTGTATCAAATGCATATTAATGTCATAGAATTAGTAATATCTATAAAGTGTATTTGTTAAAATTTACTGGGTGTGCTGGCTGATGATTGATGTTTGTGATTGATTCGGGCGGCGACTGGCCCTGTGGGGAGTGTTGAAGCAGGTACTGGGCTGGATTTCCCCTAGACATACACGAGCCAATATAACTGAACGTTACAAGTGGGGGCTACCGTCCTGGATTTGGACTTTTCGGGAAAGTTGTACTTGTCGTTGTGGTAAGTGGTGTGAAGATGGATCGAGATAAGATTGTAAGTTGGTGTGAATTGGAGGAGGTACCTGTGAATCATGCATGTGTGGTAAGTGGGGTCGATTATCGCATTCTGGCAGAGGTACTGGTGCGAGGGTTGAGTTTGATTAAAGGAATCGGGCAGGTAGAACTTGTAGCTGGAAGGGGTGGGAAAGAACTGGAGGCTAGCTGGATGTTGGTGCGGACGAGTGCCGACGTCATGACTTTAGAATTACCAGCGACAGTCCACGTCCAGGGAGAGGCAGGGCCGTGGGGTCTCCACACCCTCCCCGAGGACACAAGTGAGGAGGTGCCGGAGGAGGAGGAGCTAGATGAGGCCCCAAGGGAGGTGCCAGTAGCCAGGGGTGGAGGTGTGGAGTGGGAAGGTTTGGCCAGGCCCGGCCCCCATGGGCGGGATGAGACTGCCGAGTTAATGGCTGCCGTTACCTCCCTGGCGAAAAGGGTTGAGGGGCCCTGCCCGAAGCTGAGAATTTTCTCGGGAGCCAAGCCCACCCTGGAAGGGGAGGATGACTATGATACCTGGGTTGAAGATACATCCCAATTGTTAGAGGTGTGGCCAGTTTCGGATGAGGAAAAGAGACAGCGATTGGTGGAATGCTTAAGGGGCGAGGCGGCCCGGGTGGTCCGCGATCTGAGAGCGGCACGCCCCTTGGCTTCCCTATCAGAGTGTTTGGACGCTTTGGAGGAAGTGTTTGGACTGTCAGGGGATCCCTGGCAGCATTTAGCGGAGTTTCAACGGATGGGGCAGAGAAGAGGGGAAAAGCTCTCAGACTATGCTTTCAGGCTGGAAGGAAAGCTTACGGGGTTGCTGCGACGAGGGGTAGTGAGGGAGGACGAAGTGGCTGAGTTAAGGATGAGCCAGACATGTAGCGGTTCCCGGGAGGATGACAGGGTGGCTTGGAGTGTACGGCAGTCATTTAAGCGGAGCTCCCCTCCATCATTCGGACAGCTGATCCGAGAGGTACCGGCCGAGGAGTGTGCTTTGGGCCGACCGGGGGGCTCAGACCCTCAGGGACGGTCTTCAGCGGTTCAGGAGGTGGTAGTCGGGGTGAGACCAGAGAAATCCAAGGAGTCTCCGGGGGGCCGTATCGGGAGTAGAGAGGCGGCGAGTAGTGGGTGCTATAACTGTGGGAGAGGGGCATTTCCGCCGGGTATGTGAGTGGCCGGGGGCGTGCTACCGCTGTGGGGAAGCTGGCCACTTGCAGAAGGATTGTGAGAGATGAGATGCGCCGAGGGGGGAGGGCCCCCGGGCCACTAAGAAGGGAGAGGTGTCGGGAAACTTAGGAGAGGCTCAGTGAGGGAACGGACTGGAGTCTCGGGAGGAACACGTTCCCAGAAAACCGCTGTGGAACCCCGGAAAGAACAAGCCCAAATTCCTGATGGACTGGTGGGACCCCGTTCCAGAATGTCCCTATGGATAGAGGGAATCTTTGCGAAAGCCATCCTTGACACTGGGTCGCAGGTTACCTTACTGTACCGGTCGTTCTACAACAAATATCTGAAACATTTGGCAGTCACTCCGTTTAACGCATTGGAGATTTGGGGCATAAGTGATGGTGATTACCCGTACAATGGATACTTGTCAGTGAGATTGGAATTTTCAGAGGGAGATGTGGGAGTATCGGAAGCCTTTGAGACGCTGGTGTTGGTTTGTCCGGACCCGGTGGAGACCGGTGGTGCTGCCCTGTTGGTGGGGACTAACTCCCCTCTGGTGCGACGGCTCTTGGGAGCCTGTAAGAAGAAGGCGGGGGAGAACTTTCTGGAGACCCTCTCGGTAAACCCAGTGTTCTGAGCGGTGTACGAAGGAGTGAGTGACCCCCAGGGGCTGAATCTTGAGTGCAATCGAGGGACAGTGTGGTGCACTCAGGCGAGGCCTAAGGTGATACGGCCAGGGGAGGCGGCATTAGTGATGGGGACCCCCAGATTCCCCGGATTACCGCCGGACGAGGCCCTGCTAGTAGATGCCCCCGACGACCTGGAAAAGGAGTCCCGGTTCCCGGCTGGGGCGCTGGTGAGACCTGAATTGCAGAGGCCCTCAGCTGTATAGGCACGGCGGATGGGGGTGATGGTAAGGAACATAACGGAGCGGGAGATCACCTTTAAGCGCGGGATGCCCCTTGCGCACTTGTTCCCGGTGACGATGATGTCCAGCGCCCCCGTGAAGCCCACTGGAGGGAAACTATTGGGAAACGGGGGGCGGCTGACCGAGGAGGCCTTTAATTTTGAAAACTCCCCTGTACCACCGGCGTATAAGAGCAGGCTGGCGGAGAAGATGCTGAAGTTAGGGGGTGTCTTTTCTCAGGACGAGTTTGATGTAGTTTGGAGTCCCGAAGCCCCTATGTGTCCCCCATAGTGGTGGCAAGGAAGAAAAATGGGAAGGTACGCATGTGCGTGGACTATAGGACCCTGAACCGCCGCACTGGTCCCGACCAATATACGGTCCCAAGGGTGGAAGATGCCTTGGCCTGTCTGAGTGGTGCACAGTGGTTCAGTGTATTGGATTTGCGGAATGGGTATTACCAGATTCCGTTGAGCGAGACTAATAAAGAGAAGACAGCCTTTATCTGTCCCCTGGGGTTTTTCCAGTTCGAACGAATGCCCCAAGGTATCTCGGGGGCCCCAGCCACCTTCCAGCGGCTCATGGAGCGGACAGTGGGGGACATGAACCTGCTGGAGGTATTGGTGTACCTGGACGATCTGATAGTGTTTGGATCTACGTTGGAGGAACATGAGGAGCGGCTGCTGAAGGTGCTGAGTCGGCTGAAGGAGGAAGGGTTAAAACTTTCCCTGGATAAATGTCAGTTCTGTAAGATGTCAGTCAGTTATGTCGGGCACATAATCTCGCGAAATGGAGTGGCCACCGATCCGGATAAGATAGCCGCAGTCACCACCTGGCCGAGACCTCAGAAGGTGAGCACCTTACGCTCGTTTTTGGGGTTTTGCAGATATTACCGGTGGTTCGTGAAAGGATATGCGAAAATGAGTCATCCATTGAACCAGCTGCTGTGTGGCTATCCACCTGTGGGGAGGAGGAGGAAGGGAGACCGAGGGCCGGAGGTAGGAGGATACTTGAACCCAGGGGAGCCTTTTGGATTGAGGTGGGATGCTCAATGTGAGGAGGCGTTCCAATCTCTAAAAAGGGTGCTGACGCAGGCCCCAGTGTTGGCTTTTGCTGATCCCCGGAAGCCGTATGTTCTACACACTGATGCCAGTCACAAGGGTCTGGGGGCTGTTCTGTACCAGGAACAGGGAAACGGATTGAGGCCGGTGGCGTTTGTCAGTCGGAGTTTGTCGCCATCTGAGAGAAACTATCCCACTCACAGGCTGGAGTTCTTGGCGTTGAAATGGGCAGTGGTGGACAAGTTGAGTGACTACCTATATGGGGCCCAGTTTGAGGTGAGAACTGATAACAACCCCCTCACTTATATCCTGACCTCGGCGAAGCTGGATGCTACTGGGCACCGGTGGTTAGCAGCCTTGTCTGCCTACCAGTTCAGCCTGAAGTACCGCCCGGGGAGTCGGAACATCGATGCAGATGCCCTGTCTCGTCGGGCGCACGACGAGTCGGGCACGGCCGAGGAGTGGAAGAGTGTCCCTGCCCCGGGAGTAAAGGCCATGTGTCAAGTTGGGAGTGACGGGGAAGCAGGAGCACAGATGGGAACGGATCGGGCAGTAGATCAACTGGGGGCTGACGATGACGCGCTGCCCACTGTTTACTGTAATGTGACTGCTCTGAGGAACAGGCAGCTGCCGGAGTTGAGTCCCCAGGAAGTGGAGGCGACTCAGCGTGATGACCCGAGCATTGGCACTATCTGGTACGCGGTTAGCCAGGGTGATATGGGGCAGGTGGAGAAGGCGAAACACGCCTCCGTTCCCCTACTACTGAAGGAGTGGCCCCGGTTGAAGCTGAAGAACCACGTCCTGTACCGGGTCACATCGCCTACGGACCACCCCCGGCGCTGGCAGCTGGTCATGCCTGAGAAGTATCGGAAGACTGTGCTCCGGGCTCTACATGATGATTCCAGGCACTTAGGGGTAGAGAAGACCTATGGATTAGTCAAGGACCGGTTTTACTGGCCCCGGATGAGGGGGGAGGTGGGAGAATACTGTAAGACCTGTAGCCGTTGCGTCAGGAGGAAGACCTTGCCTGTGCAGGCGGCTCCGTTGTCCCACTTGCAGAGTGCGGGACCCATGGACCTGGTGTGTATGGATTTCCTGTCTATTGAGCCAGACACCAGCAATACCGCGAATGTCTTGGTCCTCACGGATCACTACACTAGATATGCGCAGGCTTTTCCTACTAAGGATCAGAAAGCGACTACAGTGGCGAAGGTGTTATGGGAGAAGTACTTTGTTCATTATGGCCTCCCCCGGCGGATCCACAGTGATCAGGGACAGGACTTCGAGAGCAGGCTTATCCATGAATTACTGGGTATGCTTGGGGTTGAAAAGTCCAGAATCACCCCTATCACCTGCAGGGTGATCCTCAGCCCGAGAGGTTTAACCGGACCCTGCTGGACATGCTCGGCACCTTGGAGATTGGACAGAAGAGTAAGTGGAGTCAGCACATTGCCCATTTGGTTCATTGTTACAATTGTACTCGCAATGATGCTACAGGGTACTCGCCCTACTATCTGATGTTCAGACAGGAAGCGAGGTTGCCCATTGATCTGTGTTTTGGGACTGAAGCGGGGGAAATACCTTCGAAGCCATGTCTGAAGTACGTGTCCGATATGAGGAGAGAGTTGAAAAGGGCGTACGAGTTGGCTGAGGCGGCAGCCACCAAGCAGAATCAGCGGAATAAAAGGAGGTATGATCAGAAGGTAAAGTTCGTCCAGCTATTGCCGGGAGACCGAGTCCTTATCCGGAATTTAGGACTACAGGGTAAGCACAAGTTGGTGGACCGTTGGGCAGCCACCCGCTATGTGGTGGAGAGTCAGATGCCGAATCTCCCGGTTTACCAGGTGAGACCTGAGGGCGGGCAGGGGCCTGTCAAGGTACTCCATCGGAACCACCTGTTGCCTCTGGGTCGAATGGGAGTTTACTCCTATTACGAGGACGCTGCGAGGGCGCGGGGTGTGCGAAGAGCCCGCTGCGAAGAAAACGGGGCCGGTCCCCACCTCGAGAAGGGATACGTCATCGGAAGATGATGATTCGGACGTGTGGTACCTGCTTCCGTTTGCTGATTCCCCGGTGCCGGGAGAAGAGACTCCTGGCCCTTCCATCACTGAGTCAGGGGAACCGAAGGAGGGTGTTGCAGAGCCGCCTATAGTACAGCCGGGATTGGGGGAGGGTGTTGCAGAGCCGCCTGTATTCCAGCCGGGATTGGGGGAGGTGTTGCAGAGCCATCTGTATTACAGCCGGGATTGGGGGAGGGTGTTGCAGAGCCGCCTGTATTACAGCCGGGATTGGGGGAGGGTGTTGCAGAGCCGCCTGTATTACAGCCGGGATTGGGGGAGGGTGTTGCAGAGCCGCCTGTATTACAGCCGGGACTGGGGGAGGGTGTTGCAGAGCCGCCTGTATTACAGCCGGGACTGGGGGAGGGTGTTGCAGAGCAGCCTGTATTACAGCCAGGACTGGGGGAGGGTGTTGCAGAGCCGCCTGTATTACAGCCGGGACTGGGGGAGGGTGTTGCAGAGCCGCCTGTATTACAGCCGGGGGAGGAGAGGGTATTGCAGAGCCGCCTGTATTACAGCCGGGACTGGGGGAAGGTGTTGCAGAGCCGCCTGTATTACAGCCGGGACTGGGGGAGGGTGTTGCAGAGCCGCCTGTATTACAGCCGGGACTGGGGGAGGGTGTTGCAGAGCCGCCTGTATTACAGCCGGGACTGGGGGAGGGTGTTGCAGAGCCGCCTGTATTACAGCCGGGATTGGGGGAGGAGAGGGTGTTGCAGAGCCACCTGTATTACAGCCGGGATTGGGGGAGGGTGTTGCAGAGCCGCCTGTATTCCAGCCGGGATTGGGGGAGGAGAGGGTGTTGCAGAGCCGCCTGTATTCCAGCCGGGATTGGGGGAGGAGAGGGTGTTGCAGAGCCGCCTGTATTCCAGCCGGGACTGGGGGAGGGAGTTGCAGAGCCGCCTGTATTACAGCCGGGATTGGGGGAAGGAGTTGCAGAGCCGCCTGTATTACAGCCGGGACGGGAGGAGGGTGTTGCAGAGCCGCCTGTATTCCAGCCGGGACTGGGGGAGGGTGTTGCAGAGCCGCCTGTATTAAAGCCGGGATTGGGGGAGGGTGTTGCAGAGCCGCCTGTATTACAGCCGGGATTGAGGAAGGGTGTTGCAGAGCCGCCTGTATTCCAGCCGGGATTGGGGGAGGAGAGGGTGTTGCAGAGCCACCTGTATTACAGCGGGATTGGGGGAGGAGAGGGTGTTGCAGAGCCGCCTGTATTACATCCGGGATTGGGGGAGGGTGTTGCAGAGCCGCCTGTAGTACAGCCGGGATTGGGGGAGGGTGTTGCAGAGCCGCCTGTATTACAGCCGGGATTGGGGGAGGAGAGGGTGTTGCAGAGCCGCCTGTATTACAGCTGGGATTGGGGGAGGGTGTTGCAGAGCCGCCTGTATTACAGCCGGGATTGGGGGAGGGTGTTGCAGAACCGCCTGTATTACAGCCGGGATTGGGGGAGGGTGTTGCAGAGCCGCCTGTATTACAGCAGGGATTGGGGGAGGGTGTTGCAGAGCCGCCTGTATTCCAGCCGGGACTGGGGGAGGGTGTTGCAGAGCCGCCTTTATTACAGCCGGGATTGGGGGAGGGTGTTGCAGAGCCGCCTGTATTACAGCCGGGACTGGGGGAGGGTGTTGCAGAGCCACCTGTATTACAGCCGGGATTGGGGGAGGGTGTTGCAGAGCCGCCTGTATTCCAGCCGGGACTGGGGGAGGGTGTTGCAGAGCCGCCTGTATTACAGCCAGGATTGGGGGAGGGTGTTGCAGAGCCGCCTGTATTCCAGCCGGGATTGGGGGAGGGTGTTGCATAGCTGCCTGTATTACAGCCGGGATTGGGGGAGGGTGTTGCAGAGCCGCCTGTATTACAGCCGAGATTGGGGGAGGGTGTTGCAGAGCCGCCTGTAGTACAGCCGGGATTGGGGGAGGGTGTTGCAGAGCCGCCTGTATTACAGCCGGGATTGGGGGAGGGTGTTGCAGAGCCGCCTGTATTACAGCCGGGATTGGGGGAGGAGAGGGTGTTGCAGAGCCGCCTGTATTACAGCCGGGATTGGGGGAGGGTGTTGCAGAGCCGCCTGTATTCCAGCCGGGATTGGGGGAGGAGAGGGTGTTGCAGAGCCGCCTGTATTCCAGCCGGGACTGGGGGAGGGAGTTGCAGAGCTGCCTGTATTACAGCCGGGATTGGGGGAGGGAGTTGCAGAGCCGCCTGTATTACAGCCGGGACTGGGGGAGAGTGTTGCAGAGCCGCCTGTATTACAGCCGGGATTGCGGGAGGGTGTTGCAGAGCCGCCTGTATTCCAGCCGGGATTGGGGGAGGAGAGGGTGTTGCAGAGGCGCCTGTATTACAGCCGGGATTGGGGGAGGAGAGGGTGTTGCAGAGCCGCCTGTATTACAGCCGGGATTGGGGGAGGAGAGGGTGTTGCAGAGCTGCCTGTATTACAGCCGGGATTGGGGAAGGTGTTGCAGAGCCGCCTGTATTACAGCCGGGATTGGGGGAGGGTGTTGCAGAGCCGCCTGTATCACAGCCGGGATTGGGGGAGGGAGTTGCAGAGCCGCCTGTATTACAGCCGGGACTGGGGGAGGGTGTTACAGAGTCGCCTGTATTCCAGCCGGAACTGGGGGAGGGTGTTGCAGAGCCGCCTGTATTACAGCCGGGATTGGGGGAGGAGAGGGTGTTGCAGAGCCACCTGTATTACAGCCAGGATTGGGGGAGGGTGTTGCAGAGCTGCCTGTATTCCAGCCGGGATTGGGGGAGGAGAGGGTGTTGCAGAGCCGCCGGTATTCCAGCCGGGACTGGGGGAGGGAGTTGCAGAGCTGCCTGTATTACAGCCGGGATTGGGGGAGGGAGTTGCAGAGCCGCCTGTATTACAGCCGGGACTGGGGGAGGGTGTTGCAGAGCCGCCTGTATTACAGCCAGGATTGCGGGAGGGTGTTGCAGAGCCGCCTGTATTCCAGCCGGGATTGGGGGAGGAGAGGGTGTTGCAGAGGCGCCTGTATTACAGCCGGGATTGGGGGAGGAGAGGGTGTTGCAGAGCCACCTGTATTACAGCCGGGATTGGGGGAGGGTGTTGCAGAGCCGCCTGTAGTACAGCCGGGATTGGGGGAGGGTGTTGCAGAGCCGCCTGTATTACAGCCGGGATTGGGGGAGGAGAGGGTGTTGCAGAGCTGCCTGTATTACAGCCGGGATTGGGGAAGGTGTTGCAGAGCCGCCTGTATTACAGCCGGGATTGGGGGAGGGTGTTGCAGAGCCGCCTGTATCACAGCCGGGATTGGGGGAGGGAGTTGCAGAGCCGCCTGTATTACAGCCGGGACTGGGGGAGGGTGTTGCAGAGTCGCCTGTATTCCAGCCGGGACTGGGGGAGGGTGTTGCAGAGCCGCCTGTATTACAGCCGGGATTGGGGGAGGAGAGGGTGTTGCAGAGCCGCCTGTATTCCAGCCGGGATTGGGGGAGGAGAGGGTGGAGGCAGAACCCGAGCCAGAGGGCTCACAGGGGCAGAGGGATCCCGGTGAAGGGGAAGGTCCGACAGATAGGCCCGAGGGGTCAACTGGGGTGTCTGAACAGGGAGAGTCAGCAGAGGAAGTACAGAGGCCTCAGAGGAGTAGGCATCCCCCGGAAAGACTCACTTATATAGCGCCGGGAGAACAGGGTGTGATCTCTACTGCCCTGCAAAGTTATGTCACTGCTTTATGCACCTGGGTTGGGTTTTGTGTTTTACAAGGAGCACTGGTGAACTCTGTTAACGTCATGAGGGCATGACTTTTTGTGGTGGGGGGAGAGTGTACGGGGTCTTTCTTTTGTTACATTTAAAATGGCGACTTTGTTATGTTAATCTGGGGAATGCGGCTTTGTTGTGCTTTAATGCTGAAGAGAGTTTGCGCTAACAGTTTGTTTTACTTTAAATGAGATAACAAGGTTCTATAGCCAATGGGTGGTTATGTATCGTTTTGTTTTCGGATACCATGCTGTATGATATGACTGTGGACTGAGTTTTGGTGGGGAGTCGGAGGAGAGACGAGGAGGACGGCGGACGTGCGGAGAGGCTCCGGTCAATCACTCAGGGTGGTCCCGAGTCGTGAGTCGATGGAATTCGGGTGGTCATCTGAAGTCGAATTGAGCTCCAACGGTAGCGCGCGAAGAACTTGGACTTTGATAAGTGTTGGCGCCTTTTTATTCATTACTTTCCTCTCTGTCTCAAATGTATACTAATGTCATAGAATTAGTAATATTTATAAAGTGTATTTGTTAAAATTTACTGGGTGTGCTGGCTGATGATTGATGTTGTGATTGATTCGGGCGGCGACCAACCCTGGGGGGAGTGTTGAGGCGGGTGCTGGGCTGGATTTCCCCTAGACATACATGAGCCAATATAACTGAACGTTACACCAGCATCTGCAGAATTTGTGTTGTTTTCACTGAAGTAGAGAGGTTAAGAGGGAACATCACTGAGGTACATAAAAACGGAGGCGCATAGGTAGGGTAGACTGCAAAAAAAACTTTTCCCCATTTCATAAGTATATAAAACTAGAAGACAGAGGTTTAAGGTAAGGGGTTAGAGATTCAAAGGGAATATGAGGAGGACGTTTATCACCCAGAGAGTAATGAGTTCCAGGGTTGCCTGAGAGAGTGGTGGAAGTAGAGTCACTGATTGCATTTAAGTATCTAGATGTACACTTAACACCTGGGCACAGAAGATGGAATTAATGTAGATGGGTGCCTGTCAGTTGGTGTAGCTGTGGTGGGCTGAGTGGTCTATTTCCATGCTGTATCACACTGTGATGAAAGAGGTTCAATTCAGCGACATCCAGCAGTGGAGTAGAACCATTTCATACAACTACTGGACTGTGAATGATGGAGGCTGTTGGCTTCAGAGACATGTTGGTCCAATTAGTCTTGGGAATTGTAGCAGCAGATTTTGGTGTTATTTGACAGAGTATATAGTCATAGTCATAGTCATAGTCATAGTCATAGTCATACTTTATTGATCCTGGGGAAAATTGGTTTTCATTACAGTTGCACCATAAATAATAAATAGTAATAAAACCATAAATAATTAAATAGTAATATATAAATTATGCCAGGAAATAAGTCCAGGTCCAGCCTATTGGCTCAGGGTGTCTGATCCTCCAAGGGAGGAGTTGTAAAGTTTGATGGCCACAGGCAGGAATGACTTCCTATGACGCTCTGTGTTGCATCTCGGTGGAATGAGTCTCTGGCTGAATGTACTCCTGTGCCCGACCAGTACATTATGTAGTGGATGGGAGACATTGTCCAAGATGGCATGCAACTTGGACAGCATCCTCTTTTCAGACACCACCGTCAGAGAGTCCAGTTCCATCCCCACAACATCACTGGCCTTACGAATGAGTTTGTTGATTCTGTTGGTGTCTGCTACCCTCACCCTGCTGCCCCAGCACACAACAGTAAACATGATAGCACTGGCCACCACAGACCCGTAGAACATCCTCAGCATCATCTGGCAGATGTTAAAGGACCTCAGTCTCCTCAGGAAATAGAGACGACTCTGACCCTTCTTTTGGATCATCTCTGACCATACTGGATGACAGTTAGCCAGCAGCCCATTGTACATCCTTCCAGTTTTGTTTTTGCAGTCAAGGAAAATTAAATTCAGGTGGGGATGTGAAAGCATGCTTACAACTCACTATCACCTACTTTACATAACAGCATGAAGACCTTCCTCCGTGCGAAAGTGATGTGATGGATGGGTGCCTTGTCGTTTCAGACCCTCACTGTGTGTCTGCAACTTCAATCTGTAGTCAAGGGCACTTTGCATTAAAGCAGGTTGAGTAGTTCAATTAATCTATAAAATGCGAGCCTGGCTGATGAGTTTGAATTCTTCTTGCATTGTATGTGACTGCCTGATTTATTACCATTCCACTTTCTTCTGGTGTTTTTTTTCTTTGAAACAATACCTTCTAAATTCACTTCAGAGCAGATCTTACCAAACAGTCTTATTGCTGTCACTGCTAATTAATGTTTTCTTTGTTGGTGTGTAGTAAAATCTGAAATAAATTTTAATCTTAATTTTTGGGGTGATTATCAACCTAAATAAGCTTTATGGCAAGAAATGATGAAATGTTATGTTTTGAATGCAATTTAAGTTCAGCAGAAATGCATGATTTGATACATATTTGAACATTGATCAAGGTGTGTGTACTTGAACCTTGTGCCCCCTTAAAGTTAATGGTTAACAAACTAATTACCTAACAATATTGCAGTTTATTTGGGCATTTTTTTTAGAGAATCCTGCTTCTTTAACATAATTTCCACCTGTCTCTGCAAACTACATACTGTACACTGGAAATCTGGAGAGAAAGACAGAGTGAAGTTGAGGAGACAATTGTTTTGGGGATCATTTCCTACTTTTCCAGTAACTTAAAAGGGATTTGGATCACAAAGCCGTGAGGAAAGAGATGAAAGAGGGCAACAGATTGAATAGCTCTTTCATAGAGCTGGCATGGACATGACAGATTGAATGGCCTCCTGTGCTATCCAATTCTGTGTATATTCAACTGATTGGGTTATGCTGATTTCGTGGGAAATGCTTCCTAATTTATTGCTAATTACCTTGGGTTGCCTTCAGAAGACTGAACACAGAAATGGTCACTATTGTAGATAAATTCAGGATGCATGGAAAAATATAAACATTGTGATTAGGAACATGATTAGGTTCTTTTTCCCCTTAAAAGCTAAAATATGTAGGACTGAGATGAGGAGAAGTTTCTTCATTCTGAAGTGGTGAACCTGTAGAATTCTCTACCATAGAAGGCATTCAATGTGATTGTGACTGATCATGCAAATTCATTTCTTTGTTCTGGCTTTCTCGCCTTATCACTTGATCTGTTTAGCCATTAAGACTCTACTTGGTGCCTTCAATATATTTAATATTCAATTCAACTGCTTTCTGTAGTAAAGAAGTCTCAGTCTAAACAGGCTTCTCAGTATATCTTTAGGCCATCTCTGTTCCTCAACCCCCCCCCCCCACCATTAGGAACAACTTTCTTGCATCTTGTCTGCCCCACTCAGTTTCCCATTCTTCTAAACTCAAGCACATATATAAACTCAATTGTCCAATCTCACTTCATGTTTTCTTCCTGGCATCTCAAAAATCAACTTTTCTTTCCTAGGAAACATCACTATCAATCTTATCTCAAAGTGAAGAACTAAAGGCCATCCCTCTACCAGCATAAGGAAATCTGCAGATGCTGGAAATTCAAGCAACATGCACAAAATGCTGGTGGAACGCAGCAGGCCAGACAGCATCCATAGGAAGAAGCATGTCAACGTTTCGGGCCGAGACATCAACTGTGCTTCTTCCTATGGATGCTGTCTGGCCTGCTGCATTCCACCAGCATTTTGTGCATGTCGCTCTACCAGCAGTTGGAAGGATACTTGTTTTGTTGACCTACAGTAAACTGACTTGGGTAAATTACCACACAGAATTAATTCAAAACTCACATTTTATTGTTTCTTCACAAATATCCCTGTAAATAATGTTGACCCTAGGTCAATACTTAAGTTTCTGAATATCATTGCTTCCTATGTACTAATGCTTACACAGATTACCACTCCAGTTTATAGCACTGAAATAGGGGATCTTCAATTGGCCAAATAATTGATCTTTCTTTTCCCAGTCCTGGTATGTGTTTTTCTTGGGATAGTTGTTCTTCGGAGTTCTCACTGCTTTACATCTGAAGCCTCTCATTTTTATTCTCCTTCCTTATTAGTTTAAACTGTTGTGTTCTGATTTTCTTGGCTCTAGCCTGTACAGCTAATGTGTGTCAGCTTTTCTTGGGCTCTGGTCCAAGGCAGCATTATTTTATTGCTCTTCTTTCAATTAAGAACTGTGCCTCATGCCTCCTTCTTTGTTCTCCCTAAATCAGACAAGTTCAGATCAGTTTGGCCAGATCAGCCAGTTGCTGGGCTCAGGTTAGTTCAGGTCACAGGCATAGAATGCCCATTTCTTAAATCTGCATCTTGTACCTTGCATGTCACAACCACTTTCTTATTTGGAATTGATCTCCAGTTTAACAGATTATTGGAAGGGGCCTCATTGTGTCCACTTTTAATTACTTTGATACAGCTATTCTTGTGCAAACTCAGTTTACAAAACAGTTCACAAAATGGAGGTTGCAGAATACTCACAAAATGGCAACCTCTATTCCTTCCATCAGATGGCAAGAACAAAGAGATTTGTTTTGTCTGTGTTCACTGTCCTTGACTTGTTTCAGTTAGATATTTTGTTTTGTCCATATTTTAATTCCTTCTTGGGCAGAAATTTCCTTTTCGTAAAATATTGCTTGGGTTTAAGAGTGCAGTCAAAAGTTGACTTTGAGTTATCTACAAACCTTCAGTGTAGCTATCCTTCATTTGGCACTGAAGCTTGACCTTGACGTGTTTGATGTGTATAATTGTTAGATGACACCACATCTCTTAAATCCATCATTTTGTGTTTCTTTTAGAGCGCTTTGATTTCAACATTTCGGTACAACGATGAATACATATCCTTTCTTCCAATAAACCCTACGAGACCATGGATCTGCGCCTGGAAAGACTTCTCCAGGGTGCAGGCCTGGGCAATGTTGTATGGAAGACCGGCAGTTGCCCATGCAGCAAGTCTCCCCTCTCCATGACACTGATGTTGTCCAAGGGAAGGGCAAGGGCCGATACAGTTTGGCACCAGTGTCATCACAGGAGTTGGCAGAACGAGGTTGAAGGCAATGTCGGACTGTCTTAGGGACTCCAGCTCTGGATTTGCCCTCAGAGATTACTCCCGAAGCCTTTCCCATGAGTGGGTATGGCCGCAAGGCAGCAGAGGTTTGAAGTCAGAGTTTTCCCTCTCTTAGATGGACTGCCTTCCCAGGCTGACGAGCTCCATCTACCCGAAGCACTGGTTTTAAGGCGCCAGGACCCGCCTTCACCCCTTCTCCTGTCAGCAGAAACAGTTCCGCCGGGCTTAGGCTAAGCCACAGGAGAAGGCCAGGAGTTGGACTTGGTTGTCAGAGGCTATTTGAGGCGCATGTCGTGAGGAGCACTTTTAGGTAGTGGGAGCTTGTCCCCAGTACCACCCCACAGCTTGACAACCTTGGAACCTTGGAATCTAAGTAATATGCATACAATTGAAGCTACTTTTCAACAAAATTCAAGTACAAGTTTCAATCTTGCACTTGCAACTGAAGTCTGAGATATTTCAATCAACAAGCATTTCTCCCAGATCTGCTGATTACTTGTTGCTGCCTGAATCAGAGCAGTGATCTTCTTCTACATCAGAAGATGCATTGCGTCTTCTGTTAGCTCATCATCAATTTCAGGCTCCTGAACCCCTTCCACAGTCTTGCTCTCCTGATGCACAGTTCTGTACTTTGGTCTTCACCTCATGTTATCCATTTCTGCTGGTTGAAGCTTCCCTTCCTGCCAATATTCTTCCTTCAAATTCTCTTGAAGCCACTTAGATTTCCAAGGTTTGCAGCCAGCAACTCAGAAGTATGTGTGGAATGTTTCCCTACATATCCTGAAAAATTGTTCATTGTCTCACTGACTGGAGGGTTGAAATAATTCTTAAAGTAGTTGAAAAGCTCTCCTAGCATTCCATTGCAAGGCCTGATTGCTTGGTTAAACTCTCTGCCTCAGTGCCCACTCAGTTCCGACAGCATCTTCACTGTTACTTCCTCTTCTTTATTAGCCATCAGCAACTCAGTGATGGGGGACAATTCCTCCATCAATGCTTCACTCAGCTGGTGAATTACTTGCCTCAGTGACTCATTGGCTGTTTGGCTTTTCTACCTCAAGTTCGTTTAATTGTCATTCAAACATGTACAGGGATACAGTCAAATGAAACAGTGTTCCTCTGGGGCCAAGGTGCAAAATACAGTATCAACAGTCACACACAGCACTCAGCATATATAACACGTACAATCTGGTGGTAGAAAAACATAGTTACAAAAAAAATTAAAAATAATCAAACCCAAGTCCCTGAGTGTCATGATTGTGTGTGGATGTATCCTGGAGCCACGTTTCTGCAAGTACAAGTCGCAGCAGTCCCTCATTTCACACAACTGCAGCTGCAGACAAACGCAATCCAGCTTGTCTTGCCTGCTTCATCCTTCAACACGCGCAAGTTAGTGGTGTGCTGTCCAATGGGGGAAAAAACAAGTTTGGTGTTTCTTACTACTGATTATAGATACATAAAGCCATACAACATTGATACAGCCCCTTGGACCCCCACAGTCAAAATGCCCATTTTCTGAGCAAAACCTGAGCATTTTCCAAGTACTCAGTTAAATATTTCTTAAACATTTTACGAGATTCTGCCTCTCCTCAACCACCCCCTCAGGCAGTATGTTCCACATTACAGCCACCCTCTTGGTGAAAGGAATTCTTCCTAACATCTCTGCTGAACCTACTACCCTTTACCTTAGATGCATGCCCTCCATTATAGGCACTTCTACTGGGGGAAAGGGAGGAGTTTCACATTTTCTGCACTAACTATGCCCATCAAGTTTTTTGTATTTCTCAATTAGATCTCCCATCAACTTTCTCTGTTCCAAAGAAAACAAAAGCATCCCATCTGTCTCTCCTCATAGCTGAATCATTCTATCCCATGCAACATCCAATAGGTTCAATAGGTGCATTTAATGTCAGAGAAATGTATACAATATACATCCTGAAATTCTTTTTCTTTGCAGACATCCACAAAAACAGAGGAGTGTCCCAAAGAATGATAGTTAAATGTTAGAACCCCAAAGCCACCCCCCCCAGCTCCTCCCTCACACGCACAAGCAGCAGCAAGGTAATGACCCCCCTCCATCAGCTAAAAAGCATCGGCACCCTCCATCAAGCACTCAAGCGTGCAGCAAAACATCAATAAAGACACAGACTTGCAGGACCACAAAGACTACTCGTTCACCTGGTAATTCGACATACCACAGGCTCTCTCTCTCTCTCTCTCTCTGCCTAATAAGGGAAAAAGAGGTATCCCTGTTTCACAGTGAGAGGGGAAACATAACTAAACAACTCACTGATTTATGGTTTTAAAAGTCTGTTGTGTCGCTTTTTCTGAGCTCTGTGCCTCTGGGCACACAGCCAGCAGCAAACCCCCTGCTTCTGATCTTCCTTGTTCTCCTGAGACACATCAGTTGGTGGCACCAGCCTTGAATCAGCCCGCCTCCAGAGCCATGAAAATCTGGCACCCTGAAGGCGTGCTAGTCTTTCAGGCTGTGTCCTTGGCCTATCAAAAAGAAGTTGGTCGTGAGGCCCTGAGAGCAGGTCCCATTCCTGCAAAGAACCAAAGTCAGAGTGTAACTCCAGATCAGGGTCTTCAAAAGAACCTTGAAATGGGAAAAGAGATATCAAAGATAGAAATAGAGCTGTCTCCGAAGATGCAAGCAAAGGAATCGCCATTTAGTGTCATTATCACTCAGCTCTGCCTCTTTCAGAGAATCCCAGTGATTCTCCTTTGTACCTGCTCCAGAACAATCAAATCTATCTTGTAGTGAAAATTAAACAGTGCAGGAAATGATATAAAAACGCATCTTGCGTATAGGAAGTGATGTTCATACAAAATGAACCACGCCTTAGGGGCCAGAACAATTATATGCGATGCATAAAAATTACTATAAATCACAATAAGAATATTAAATTTAAAAAAATTAGTGTAAAAGGGTGCAAAACCATGAGGTGGTGTCCATGAAGACATGGACTGTTCAGGATGGTGGAGAGGGGAAAAAGCTGTCTAACATGTTGAGTACACGTCTTCAGGCTCCTGGTACTAGTAATGAGAAGAGGGAATGCCTTGGATTGTGAGGATTCTTCATGAAACCCTTTCTACTGCTGACCCCTCAATGACAGCTGCTGTGTGTTCTCCCAATTTCCCCTTTCTGAAGTCCACAATAAATTTTCGTGGTCTTAGTGTCATTGATTGCAAGGTTATTGTTGTGACATCACTCAACCTGCTGACCTATCTCACTCCTATGTGATTCCTAGTCACCATCTAAATTCTGCCAACAACAATTGTGCCACCAGCAAATTTGTAAGTGATGTATGAGCTGTGCCTTGCCACACTGTTATGGTGTAGAGAGAGTAGAGCAGTGGGCTAAGCACACACTTGAGGTGTGCCTGTGTTAATTGTCAAGTAATTGTAATGAGGTTTGGATGTAGAGTGGTAGAGGGAGCACATTTAAAGGAATCTTCTATGGCTAGGGTTCCTAGCAGTGAACTTGAGGGGTGCTCAGGGAGGCTCTCTTTAAACCTTTCAAGCATGGATGCTTTGAGAGTGCTAGTATAGGGGTGCTTCATACATTGTGACCTAACTACTTCCAGTAACATTCTAAGCATCACTGCCTTCATGCCCAACATAGAATCTAGCTAATTTACTCAAGTGTGGTTTGCAACAGAAAATGTCAGGTCCAGTAATCAGAATGACAAGGCCACAATACACTTTGTACTTGAACAGCAGGCTGGGGCATCCAAACCTCCAGACATGGATGTCACAAAGAGGGAAGTTCTAATAACTTGTGGTATTCACTCAAAACAATAACTCCAACTGTATGTTAATTCCCAAATTCAGAATCAAGATGCAAAAGTGAAAGGATGTTACACAGTCGCCAAATGGCAGTCTTCCATGGGATGGAGATTATGGTTATTAGATTTATTAAGTATGCTCACAAGAAAATGAATCTCAGGGCTGTATATGGTGATGTGTATGTACTTTGATAATAAATTTACTTTCAACTTTTTGAACTTAGAGTTGGTGGCTGGGTAGGGAGAGTGGAACATATCCACTGTGCTAAGTAGTTGTTAATTCTCCACCCACAACACTGACCCAACATGCTACCCTGCCCCCATATGAACCAATACAGACAGTGTAGAGGCTGGCTAATGCTATTTAGCATTGAGCAGGATTTCTGACAGTGCTTAATGGTGTTTATTGGTAACCATAGGAAACCACCTTCCCACAATGCTAAGCAAATTGCCGTGCTTTGGCTGTCACGTCAATGCCTGCCGACTGTGCTCACAGGGAGTCGCATCCTGACAAATGCCTCTTGTGAGCTGTATAAGAACATCGCAAAATTCCTACTACATGTTGACCTACTTACAGGGAGATGTCTGCATTTCATCAGTCCTCTTCCTGACCTACTTACAGTGCAGCTTACTGGCGCTTAAGGTTTTCTTTTTGTAAGAATTGTTAAAAATAAACTGGGATTGTTGATAATATTTGTAAGTAAAGTGCTGAATTGTGGATCTTTAGTGCCAATGCCTAATTATTTCATAAGCAGCAGTATAATGCTCAGTTGTTTAAAGGATTATTTGTCCAGCGCTGTGGACTGAGTGATTGAAACATTAAAAACTTTCAATGCTGGATGTCTGATACAGAATCTGAAATTTCTGGGAATAGTCATCTGTAAAGAGAGAAACATTTCAAGCTGATAGCTTTTCAAGAGATTAGGAAATGCAAGAAAACATGTGTTTTACGTTCAGAAAGTAGAGAGGAGGGTGTGGAGGGAACAAAGGAAATGTCTGGGGTAGGATAGAGACTACAGTTATCCTGGTAACACAGTACCGTAGCTGATATCCAAGAGGGTATGATGAAAACTTGCAAATCACAGCTGATACGTCTAGAAGAGTGTAAACAGGGAAATAAGTGATGGCAGTAAAGAGATAAAAACAGTGTTGGAACTATGAGAGGCAGCACGTGGCAGATATTGGAAATCTGAAATACAGCCAAGTGCTGAAAATACCTATCAGGATAGATAGCATCTATGGAGAGGGACAAACTGAATTAACGTTACAAGTGTATGAAACCATAAGCTCATGAAATGACACCTTGTCCTGCTTCCAGACACATTGCAGCCCTCAGGACTTGATATTAAATTTAGATAGCCAAACAGTCTAGTTTATGTCAGGCAAGTCATCCTCCTATAATATTAACTAGGTTTTTGTCTCGCTACAGATGCTCTCTGATCTGCTGAGTTTTTCCAACCTCTTGTTTTATTTTTATTTTACATGAGATGAATGAGTTATGTGGACCAACAAGTGACCTGATGCTTCAAAAGAAATATTAAATGTGCCCTACTGGTTTGTGTGAAATATCTTCAAACACTGCAAGACATTATGCATATTGAAATAAGTCTTGCATGGAGGAACATAGGGTTGTACTCTGCTGAGCCACTGCAGCAGGGGAGAAAATTAAATAGGATTTATGGAGTTGACAGGGAGGGAATACCAGTGGAAGAAAGGCAAAGGGCCTTAGCATTTGAGTCATTTGAGGCTGACACTGTTGGGGAAGCAGGTAGCAGTGCAAAGGCACTGAGGCATGATTATCAGGTCATGGTTGATTGAATGTGAGATCTTTTGAGGTCCAAGGCTACAGTAGTTTGGGAATAGGAGGGTCGGAGACATAACGTGAGCAAGGGGTTGGTATTAGAGCATGTGTATGCTTAGCCAAGCTGTCTGCCAGGTGTGTGGGTGGTTAGACTTTGCGATTGGGATGAGACGTTCAATTGAAAGTGGGTCCAGTATAATTTGGGTAGTCTGAGTGTGGATCTTTTCTTGGAGTCCAGTTGGAATGGCCAGATACAATCAGGCTGACTCAAGGATGTGTTGTCAGATGTACACATTGCCAAACATGAGGATAGGCTGATGCTCACTTGTCAAATGGACATGGTGTGGTTTGGGGCCAGGTTAGTCACTCATACTCAGGCTCAGATCCCGGGTATACTCACAATTTTCTCAGGATTCATGCTCGAGGAATAGGGGCTGACACTACAAACAGACTGAGATCCAGATTGGGGTGGTCTGAATGTAGAACCTAAAGACCTCTGTGGTGCTGGCTGGGGCTCAGCTGTTACAGCAACCAGCAAAGGGAAAACTGCAAGATCATTACCTCTGACCTGCTTGGCTCTCTTCTTGTTGCTGCATCAGGAAAGTGATACAGGATCCTCAGGACCCGCACCACCAGGTTCAGGAACATTGATTACCCCTCAGCTCTTGAACCAGAGGGGATAACTTTATTCAGCTTCACTCACCCCAACACTGAACTGTTCCCAGAAACTATGGACTGACTTTCAAGGACACTTCATCTCATGTTCTCAATATTTATTTATTATTATTTTGGTTTTTATTTGCATAGTTTATTGTCTTTTGCATATTGGTTGGTTGTATGTCTTGTGTGCACTTTTTACATTGGTTCTATTGTGTTCCTTTTCATTTATTGCAAATACCCACAAGAAAATAAATCTCAGGGTAGTATATGGTGACCAATATGTACTTTGATAATAAAATTACTTTGAACTTTGCTCTTTGCGGATTGTAAAACTCCAAAGCAGGATGAATTTTCCCTAATGGCTACGTTTTACCTTTCATCTTTAAAGTATTCAAATGTTTTTGTAAAATAGGTTATTTTTCGTAAAACCACTGTAAATCTAATTAGTGCCTTTCTAATTGTTCCATTATCATTCAAAGGACTCAAGCATTTCCCTGACAATATCGGACTAATTAGCCTGTTCTTCCTTGTTTTCTCCCTTCCTTCTTTCTTAAACACCTGTTATATTTACTGTTTTCCAATCTATCTGAACCTATCCCAAATCAAGTGCATTTTGAAGATGACAGCTCCCTAATATGTTGAATATTTTCAGTAACTTCTTTCTCTGCAACCACAGGACACAAGCCATCTTCTCCAGAGGGATATTAGGTTACTTAATACTCTTCTCCTGGTGACATAGAAAACATAGAAATCTGCAACACATTACTGGTCCTTTATACCACAATATTGTGCTGACCCCATATAACCAACTCCAGCAGCTGCCTAGAATTTCCCTACCGCATAGCCCTCTATTTTTCGAAGCTCCATATACCTATCTAAGAGTCTCTTAAAGACCCTACTGTATCTGCCTACACCACTTTTGCTGGCCATGCATTCCACACACCCACTACTCTCTGTGTGAAAAATTTACCCGACATCCCCCTTACATCTACTTCCAAGCACCTTAAAACTATGCCCCCTCATGTTAGCCATTTCAACCCTAGAAAGAAGCCTCTGGCTATCCACACGATCACTGCCTCTCATCATCTTATACATTTCTATCAAGTCACCTCCCATCCTCCAATGCTCCAAAGAGAAAAGGCCAAATTCACTCAACCTATTCTCCTAAGGCATGCTCTCCAATCCTGGCAACATCCATGTAAATCTCCTCTGTTCTCTCTTGTTAGTATCCACATCCTTCCTGTAATGAGGTGACCAGAACTGAACACAGTACTCCAAGTGGGGTCTGACCTCATTACCTCATGGCTCTTGAATTCAATCCCACAGTAGATGAAGCCCAACACACCATACGCCTTCTTAACAACACTGTCGACCTGCGCAGCAGCTTTGTGTATACTATGGACAAGGACCCTAAAATCTCGCTGATCCTCCACACTGCCAAGAGTCTTACCATTTGTATTATATTCTGTCTTCAAATTTGACCTACCAAAATGAACCACTTCACACGTATCTGGGTTGAACTCCATCTGCCACTTCTCAGTCCATTTCTCAGTTCTGCATCCTATCAGTGTCCCGCTGTAACCTCTGACAACTCTTCACACTATCCACAACACCCCCAACTTTTGTGTCATCAGCAAACTTACTAACCCACCCTTCTACTTCCTCATCCAGGTCATTTATAAAAATCACAAGGAGGAGGCGTCCCAGAACAGATCCCTGTGGAACACCACTGGTCACCGTCCTCCGTGCAGGAGATGAACAATCTACAACCACCTTTTGCCTTCTGTGGTCAAGCCAATTCTGGATCCTCAAAGCAAGGTCGCCTTGGAATCCGTGCCTCATTACTTTCTGATTGAGCCTTTGCATAGGGAACCTTATCAAATGATGGTGAAAAACTCAGTGGTTCTGTCTTATTATTAATTCCTTTGTCTTAGCTTTTATGAGACCATTACATACTTCTGTTCTTCTCTTAATGTTTACATACTTGTAGTGGCTTTACTTTGTATCTAAAACAAGATTAATGAAACAATTTATTTACATAGCACACAGCAATGTAAATAAATGACTGGCTCTGTAATTGTTGAGCACAGGGTCAGATTCTTGCAGAGTTCACTGACAGCTGAGGGCTATAGAGTCACATCGGACAGAAGCAGACCCTTTTGCCTTCAGAGTATGCCAGCTATCAGAAATTTACATTGATCTGACATTCAATCTGCCCTAAGGTATCATTAATTAATTGTAATGTATTTGTCATTGTCAGACAGCACTCAAACAGGCTCTTGGACCCACTATGTCCACGCCAACCATGAAGTGCCCATCTGTACTAATTGTAATTATCAGCACTTTATCCATAGCCTTCTAAGCCTTGGCAATTCAAGAGTTTGTCCAAATACATTATAAATGTGAGAACATCAACCCCTTGGACTCTTTTGTCTCCAGATATTTGTTGACTAAAGAACTTCGTTCAAAACTTTTAGGTGTCCATGTGCCATGCAAACCATAAAAGATTTTTGGACTTGATTGTCAATGTCTAGTTGACAAGTACACCTGGTTCTAGGAGCTCAACAAGGATGAAATTTTGCTAAGGTCCTGTGCAGCCACAGATCTTGCTCATCTCTATGTTGTGGTGTAACAAAGTGGACCCTAAACAAGGGCAAAGCTTGGCTGTGAAGTGTGTATCTTTTGTATCACTTAGTAGTCTGCTGGCATTGTTTTTACTGGTGCCCATTTAACAGAATCGCAAAAGTTATAAACTATTGTCGCTGGTTTTGCCAAGTGATATCTGCTGCCATCTTGATCTTTCTGAAAAACTTTTAGTTGGAAGGCTCTACAAGGCTCGAAAGCATCCTGGATCGGATGAACAAAATAGGTTGAAGTGCCTGGGCCAGTAAATTGATATATATTAATTTTATAGTGCAAAAACAGAAATAAAAAAGTAGTGAGGCAGTGTTCCATGGCTTCAATGTCCAGTCAGAAATCAGATGGCCAAGGGGAAGAAGCTGTTTTTGAGTCGTTGAGTGTGTGCCTTCAGGAGCCTGTACCCCCTTCTTGTTGGTTAATGACTCAACCAGCCTTTCCTTATGCTACACTGCTGTGCTCACCTCAATTTCCTGCTCATCTTTCTGGTATTGGGCCAAACACTTGATGCTTTAACTCCAAGGTGGTAGTGCAAATCTGAGCCTCAGATGACACCTGAAAATTTGCACAAGGCACTCCATCATGCCGGCTGCTGACAGAGCAGCAGGATGTCCCCATGTAGACATGTGAGGAAAGAGAAGCATCCATCTGTACTAAATGCATTAAAAGTAGTACTAATTTAATTTTAGGAAAGATGGTACCCTTTGTGTTTATAAACCACCCCTCGACTCCTTTGAGCAGAGGAAGGAAGGGACATGAAACAGCTCCTTGATGGTGGGGGTCCCGGTATACAGTATGTGCAACATCTTTGGTTCAGAGCTGATGGTAAGGTAGCTGCAGATGACAATATCAGCCTAACGCTGAGCTTGGCCAGGCTGCAGAGTAGAATTGGTAATTGGTTTATGATTACAGTATTATATGTATATATAGTGCAAATCTGGCTATATACATTTGACAGGACTGCCCATGTACTAGCTTTTTAAATCACTGTGACCAAATAATCCTGACCCCAGAAAGATACCTAGTTCTATTGAAGCTCATTGAACTGAAAAGTCAACTGTTTGTCTTCCCATTTTTGCCATCTGATTGGGGAAAAGTATTTTCCATTATTTTCAGTTTTCATTTAAGATAATTTGTAGATGTTATGAGCTACTATGTTCTTCTAGATAGAATGCTGAAAGGAGCTTCAGCAGAACCTGTTGTTAGCATGTTGCATCCTTGAAAAACAAAGGCAATAAGCAAAGAACAGGGAGGAGGAATCAGAAAAATCTTCAAAGAGGCAGACTATATCCTGCGGAGGTAGCTAGAGTGACAGGAAACCAGGAATTCCTTGGAATACCTGATACTGAGGCCCTCTTGGCGGATGCCCCAGAGGATCATGAAGAAGAATCACGTTTATCTGCTGGAGTGCTGGTGAGACCTGAAATGCAGAAACCTTCAGCTGTGTATGTAAACAGATGACAGTGATTGTCAGGAACACCTTGGAGAGAGAGGTTACCGACAGAAATGGGAAGCTTATACCACATCTTTTCCCAGAGAGAGTAATGTCTAGTTTCCAGTGAGAAAACAGGGAGAGAGACAGTCTTCTGGATAGGGAAAGTTAACAGGAAAATCATTCAACTTTGGTGACTCCCCAGTACCCGAGGAATGGAAAAGGAGACCAACTGAAAAGATGCTGAAGCTCAGAGATATCTTTTCTACTGACAAATTTGATGTGGGTTGCTCCAAGAGTACTTGCCGCATGATTAGAGTGACAGAGGACACCCCTTTCAGAGAGGTCTCAACGGTTTGCACCAGCAGAGGTGGAAGATGTCCAGCAGCACCTGCTGAAACTGAAGGAAGCTGGGATTATATACATCACCCATATGGGTGTTGAGGAAGAAGAATGGGAAGGTATGAATGTGTGTTGATTACTGAACACTGAACAGATGTACCATTCCAGACCAATATACTGTTCCATGGAGTGAGGATGCTCTGGCCTGCCTGAGTGGAGCAAAATGGTTCAGTATGTTGGATCTAAGGAGTTGGTATTATCAGATACCCATGAGTGAAGCTGGTAAAGAGAAGACCGCATAATATGTGCACTTGGATTCTTTAGTTTGAAACAATGCCCCAAGGCATATCAGGAGCACCGGGTACTTTTCAACATGTCATAGAGAAGACTGCTGGGGGCATGAACTTGCTTGAGGTAATGGTGTACTTGGATCATCTCATACTGCTCGGGTCTACAGTGGAGGAACATGAGATGAGGCTACTGAAGGTGGAGACTACCTGAAAGCTGAAGGATTAAAAAACTTCACTGGACAAGTGCCAGTTCTGTAAGAAGTTAATCAATTATGTAGAACCCATAATCTCACAGGAGGCCATCCAAATTAGAGGTCAAGGCCCAAGAATGTGAGTGCCCTACGTTCATTCCTCGGATTCTGAGGGTACTACTGGAGATCCGTGAAGGACTACTCCAAGGTAAGCCACCCTTTTAGTCAGCTTCTGTGTGGTTACTCTCCCATGGAGAAGAGAGGGAGGAGATGAAAGGACAAGGCGGCAAGGGTTTTCTTAGTCCATCAGAGACTTTCGGGGAAAGATGGGATGAAAAATGTGAAGAGGTCTTTTAGTGCTGAAAGAGTTGCTGACTAAAGCACCCGTGCAGGTCTTTGCAAACCCTCAGTTGCCATATATACTGCATACAGACACCAGCCATGGGGGTTTAGGCAGCGTTCAATATCAAGACCAAGGGTAAAGGTTTGAGCCCTGTTGCTTTCATCAGCCAGTCTGTTACCATCTGAACAAAGCTACCCTATGTACAAATTGGAGTTTCTGGCATTGAAATGGCTGTGGTGGATAAGTTAAGTGACTATCTATATGGTGCCAAATTCAAAGTGAGGATGGACAACAACCCATTGACCTATATCCTGACCTTGGCGAAGTTGGATGCCACAGGGTCATCGCTGGTTGACGGCTTGCCTGCTTATGATTTCAGCCAGAAGTGTTGCTGGGGAGTTGGAACAATGATGCAGATACATTGCCCTGATGTTCGCATGAACTGCTGGAAAATGGATGGAGAATGGGAGAGTGTTCCTGCCTCTGGTGTTAAAGCAAAGTGCCACTTTTCCACATTGGGGAAATCGGAGGCAAGATTATAGCATGGTAGAGCTGTGGATCATTTGTGAGCTTCTGGTCGTGCCATTCCACAAGCCATACCACTCTGGATATGAAGCCATCGTCTGCCTTGAGTCCTGCAGAATTGGCAGCAGCCCAGCGAGATGACCCTTGTATAGGTGCCATTTGGTCATCTGTGGTCAAAGGCATATGCCTCAGCATGAGAAGACAAAACACCCTACCATACCCCTACTGATGAGGGAATGGGACATACTGGAGTTGAGGAGTAAAGTCTTTTACAGGGGCACGTCTCCTCCAGGCAGAACCCAATGTTCCCAGTTGGTTTCTCTTCCTGCTATTACAGACATATACACTACACGCTGCACCCGCAAAGCTAACAGTATTGTGAAGGACCCCACGCACCCCTCACATAAACTCTTCTCCCTCCTGCCATCTGGCAAAAGGTACCAAAGCATTCGGGCTCTCACGACCAGACTGTGCAACAGTTTCTTCCCCCAAGCCATCAGACTCCTCAATACTCAGAGTCTAGACTGACATCTACATCATTTATTATTATATTGTAATTTGTCCTCTACTGTGTCTATTGTCTTGTTTATTAATTATTGTACTGCACTGTTTTGTGCACTTTATGTAGTCCTGTGCAGGTCTGTAGTCTAGTGTAGTTTTTATGTTGTTTTACGTAGTCTAGTGTAGCCTTGTGCTGTCTCACATAGTCTAGTGTAGTTTTGTGTTGTTTCATGTAGCACCGGGGTCCTGGAGGAACGTTGTTTCGTTTTTACTGTGTACGGTACCAGCAGCTTATGGTCGAAATGACAATAAACTTGACTTGACTTGTTTTGCCTGAGAAGTACTAAAGTCACTTCGTGATGACTCGGGTGTTATGGGAGAAGTATTTTGTTTGTTATGGCCTCCAAGAAGGATACACAGTGATCAGGGAAGGGATTTTGTGAGTCAGCTCATATATAAGTTACTGTGCATGCTTTGAGTGAAGAAATCAATGACCATGCCAAATCACCCTCAAGTTGATCCTCAGCCTGAAAAGTTCAACTGGACATTGCTAGACATGCTTGGAACCCTGGATGCCAACAAAAAGAACAAGTGGAGTCAGCATATTGGGCATTTGGTCCACTGCTACAACTGTACACAGAGTGAACCTGTTGGTTACTTACTATACTATTTGATATTTGGATGCAAAGCAAGATTACCTGTAGATCTCTGTCTTGGAACCAGTGGTGAAGGCTTGCCACAGCAGGCAAATATGTGTCTGACATGAAGAAAGAAATACAAAAAGCTTATGAGCTGGCAGAGGTTTCTGTTACCAAGTAAAACCAAGGAAACAAGGAGATATGATCAAAAGATTAGATTATCTTAACTGATGCCTGGAGACAGAGTTTTAATAAGGAATTTAGGGCTACCAGGGAAACATATGTTGGCTGACTGCTCGGTATATACAACTTACATAGTGGAGAGCCAGATGCCAAATTTGCCAGTTGTCCGGGTGAAGTTGAAGGATGGGAATGGTCCTGTCAAAATTCTCCATTGGAATCACCCTCTACCCCTAAGACAGGCAGTGTGTGTTGACATGGAACCTACATTTAGTAGGAGAAGTCTGCACAGAAGGAGAACAGTAAAACAACCAGCTGGCAATAGTGCGATTTCAGTGGAAAGACCAGAAGAGGGACCAGCCACTGAGTACTGTACAGACTCAGAGGATGAGGAAATGGGAGTGTGATATGCTTTAACTTATGCAAACTTCCCAAGAATTGATGAAGAGATTTCTGAATCTCCCAGCCCTGACTCAGATGTAATTGGGAGGACTACCCGTGGAAGGAAGATGTGAGGGGAAACTGGGCTCCAATATAATTGGGGATGAAGCTGAGAAAGCATCCCTCCCCCTCCTGAATTCTCCTATCATATCAGATCTCCCCCTCTCCCTCCCACTTTCAAATCTCTTACTATCTCTTCTTTCAGTTAGTCCTGACGAAAGGTCTTGGTCCGAAATGTCGATTGTACCTCTTCTTATAGATGCTGCCTAGCCTGCTGCATTCACCAGCAATTTTTGTGTGTGTTGCTTCAGTCAGGTGACCAGGGGCCTGAGTCGCTGCAAGGTATGAGTGATAGACAGGAGGAACCATCTCCAAGTGAACAGGAACAGTCACAGGAAGTGCCTGAGGCTGAAGAAGCTGACAATGAGATCAGAAGGTCTCAGAGTCGGGAAACTCCCTGATAGGCTGTCATATGATGCACTGGGAGTAACAGAATGTTACATCTGTCCCAGTAGTGAGATATGTTACTGCCATTTACAAATGGATTGGACGTCCTAAAAATAATAAACTTCATTTGAATACTGTGTTATTACTAATGGTTTAGTAAGTTCCAAAGTCATGAGGACATGACTAATTTTGGTGGGGGGAGAGTGTAATGCCCTGGTTCAGATTTCTACTGTTACGCCATGAGGTATTTTATTATAGCAGTTTTCTGTAAAAGTAGTGTGTCCTGCTAGTACAAATGTTTTCAGTTAAAGATAAGGAGCTATGTTGTCCAGCTTAGGAATGTTGTGCAAGCCAGTCAGGAGTGAGATGGCATAGAACATTCTCGATACCTAGGTGGGAAAAGTTTTCTGAAGGACAGTAGTCTGGTTTGGGGTCTTTTGGTGAGAGGTGCTGAGAGAAGAGCACCGGGGAAGACACCTGGAGGATCCCAAGGTGTGCTTTCTGAGGTGAAGGGTTCCAAGAAAGGAAGTTCTGCCTGTGGTTGGTGAGGAGAATTCAACACCATGAGTAAAGCTACTCCCAGCTGCTACAGAAATGAGCTCCAACATTTGTGTGTGCAGTTAGACTGGTTTAACTATAGTGAGCTCTTCTATCTTTTTTCTCTGTTAACTGCTTCATAAAGTTGGAAATTGGTAAACATACTTTAATTATAATCTTATGCTTGTGTAAGGTCTGTCATTTCTGGGCTACCAACAACAGTGTACGTACAGTATTTACACAGCATTCGCTCAAATCAAGGTTCCTTTAATTGGAAAATTCCGACGCTCCTGCTTGGTTGAACCCCAAATCATACTGACCCTAGACATGTATTGCTTATGAAAGGCAGCCTTCTCACCACCGAGTCACGTGGCTGTGGGCAGAGTTAGCTCATGAGCCAAGTTTATATACAAGCCCTGGTGAGAGGGTTGCACATGGAACGGTTTAAAATGCGCGTATCTTCCCACCATCACACACAAGTGTTAATTACTGTTATATCCATACAATGGGATATTGATTGGATTCATGCATATATAGACATTCAGTTAAGTGCCTATTTCCTAGTCTGTCTGGTCAGCGATTCAAGGCTTTCAGACACCTATTGCTCAGAATAACATTTAAAATTAAATCTACAATTTATATTTAGATTTGAAGATTGGTGGCTAAAGTTGTTTGCTAAATGTGCTAAACCCAGAAGTCCTGACCTCTGGGACACCTCACTAGTCACAGGCTTCCAGTTGAAGAATCAGTTGAGCCAATTAACCATCATTGAGCCAATTCTGAATATACCTTGGTAGCTCACCTAAATCCTATGCAACCTAACATTCCAGATCAGCCTGCCATGCAAACTTTGTCAAAGGCCTTATTAAAGTTCATATAGCTAACATCAACTGCCCTCCCTTCAAAAAAGCTGCAAAAGAATCATTAAACGTGACCTCCCATGCACAAAACCACACTATCCCTAATCATGCCTTGACTGCCCAAGTGGTGGTAGATCTTGTCTCTCAGAATTCCCTCCAGTAATTTCCCTACATATGAAGTTGTTCACAGGCTGGAAGTTCTTTGGTCTGTACTTGCTACCTTTTCTGAACAATGGAATAAAATTAGCCACCCTTCAGTCTTCTGGAACTTCCCCAGTGGCTAATGATGAAGCAAATATTTCTGCAAGAGCCTCTGCAATTTTTTTTCCTCTGGTTAAGTCTTGGGGATTTACACCTCCCCCCACCCCCCATGCCTTTGAAAGATGCAAATATATCTTTCCTCATAATATGCATATATTCCAAAATCTTACTATTTGTTGCTGTCATTTCCTTGGCATCCATAATATCTCCTTAGTAACCACAAAGAACAAATAAATGTTAAAAAAAAGCAACATACATCAAAGTTGCTGGTGAACGCAGCAGGCCAGGCAGCATCTATAGGAAGAGGCGCAGTCGACGTTTCAGGCCGAGACCCTTCGTCAGGACGAAGAATGTTAAAAATCTCAGCCATCTCCTGAGGTTCCAACTTTAGACGCCTTGGGTTTTTAATAAGACCTAGTCACCCTTTTACTGTTAACATAACTGAAAAACCTCTTATGGATTATCTTTAACCATGCTTGCCAAGTACATCTCAATGCCCTCTTAATCCTGCTCTTAAACTTCTTATATTTGTTGAGGGATTTATTTGTACCCAGTTTCCTAAAACTGATAGACACTTGCATTTTATTTAAGACAGGGGCTTTGCCTAACCTCTCATCAGCCAGGCTTCCTTGAACTTTGCATGCCAACCATTCACCCTAAAAGGAATATTCTGCCTCATGTAATGACCCTTTTAAAGCTTCCCACTTGCCAAGTGTTCCATTAAGTTGTCTCACTCTGTTGACCCCAGCCTAATGCCCTCAAAGTTGACCCTGCTCCAGATGAGGACTTCAACCTGTGAACCTCCAGCCCCTGCATGAAGAATTTTTTCTTCATTTTAGTCCCAAATATCCTTATTTGGAGAGAGTGATCCATGACACCAGACTCTCAGCCAGGAGATGGCTCTTCCCTGCACTCACCCTGTTGAACTCTGTAAGCGTTCTGTACATTTTTACTCATTCTTCTGAACATGATGGAATTTGTGATAGTAATTCCTCCTCATACGACAAACCTGCCATTCATTAAGAAGATGAATCAATCTTCTTTGCATTCCTTCTATGGCAAGTAAATCCTTTTTATGATTAAATAGTCCAAAGCTGTACACAATACTCCAGCTGCAGTCTGCTGAGGCCTTATGTAATTGGTAGCTGTATACCAGATGGATTGTGATATTTCATCATATTCTGTATTGGATCTCATTCATCATCATGGAATCAATCACTTTTGAATAAGCATATAGTGACAGAATATATCCAATTAAACCTCCATTTGGTGGTAATCCTTAAGATATTGATAAGGTTTCACATGGTAGGCTTATTCAGAAAGTTAGAAGGCATGGGATCCAGGGAAGTTTGGCCAGGTGGATTCAGAATTGGCTTGCCTGCAGAAGGCAGAAGGTCATGGTGGAGGGAGTACATTCAGCTTGGAGGATTGTGACTAGTGGTGTACCACAAGGATCTGTTCTGGGACCTCTACTTTTCGTGATTTTTATTAACAACCTGGATGTGGGGGTAGAACGGTGGGTTGGCAAGTTTGCAGACGACACAAGGGTTGGTGGTGTTGTAGATAGTGTAGAGGATTGTTGAAGATTGCAGAGAGACATTGATAGGATGCAGAAGTGGGCTGAGAAGTGGCAGATGGAGTTCAACCCAGAGAAGTGTGAGGTGGTACACTTTGGAAGGACAAACTTCAAGGCAGAGTACAAAGTAAATGGCAGGATACTTGGTAGTGTGGAGGAGCAGAGGGACCTGGGGGTACATATCCACAGATCCTTGAAAGTTGCCTCACAGGTGGATAGGGTAGTTAAGAAAGCTTATGGGATGTTAGCTTTCATAAGTCGAGGGATAGAGTTTAAGAGTCACGGTGTAATGATGCAGCTCTATAAAACTCTGGTTAGGCCACACTTGGAGTACTGTGTCCAGTTCTGGTCACCTCACTATAGGAAGGATGTGGAAGCATTGGAAAGGGTACAGAGGAGATTTACCAGGATGCTGCTCAATACAAGAGGACATGGCTTTAAGGTAAGGGGTGGGAAGTTCAAGGGGGATATTAGAGGAAGGTTCTTTACTCAGAGAGTGGTTGGTGCGTGGAATGCACTGCCTGAGTCAGTGGTGGAGGCAGATACACTAGTGAAGTTTAAGAGACTACTAGACAGGTATATGGAGGAATTTAAGGTGGGGGCTTATATGGGAGGCAGGGTTTGAGGGTCGGCACAACATTATGGGCCGAAGGGCCTGTACTGTGCTGTACTATTCTCTGTTCTATGTTCTATGTTCTATATTTCGGAAGGAAAACTTGGCAATTACGTAGGAATGGTGGTTTTTGTGCAAGTTAATTTTTCTGGTTGGGTGATCACTATCCAAGGTCAGATCTTGTATTACCCTGAGTCCAGGACTGCCTGGCCAGCACTGACACTAGATGCAAGAAAATCTGCAAATGCTGGAAATCTCTCACTTGAGCTGTGAGTGAGGTGACTGTTATCAGCCATGAGCACTTGCCTGACTTAGAGTGTGGTCAGACTGGATCATACACCTAAAGTGGAAAAGATCCCAACCCTATCACAAATGTTCTAACACCAGGTCCAAGCTCCTGACCCCCAGCACCAGTGGCCAAAATCCCCAGCATTGAGGCCCAACCCTCAGCACTAATGTCACAGCACCGAGCAGCAGTGACCTATCACCCAACACCAACATCTCAAAGCCCAGCAGCAATGGCCCAACACCCAGCACCAGCATCCAACCCTCCAGCATCAACACCCCAATGTCCCAACGTTAAGCACCAACAACTCAGCACTCAGAGACAAGACCCAACATCCAGCATCCACCTTCAGTATCAGCTTCGCAATGCTTTAACATTAGCAACATAACTCCCAGCAGCAACACCTAACCCCCAGAATTAATATCCTAACAAAATCAAATATGAAGCCAGAACAAGCCTGAGGAAAGAGATGGAAAACAAGACCAATACAAATCCTGTTTGTCTGTTCCCTTTTCTCTATGTGTTGCTTTCTGTCTGTTAACTGTGGTGCTCAATAGGCAGAGAACCTATCAAGTAAGATTCTCTTCGAGTCCTGCAGGAAAGAGGAGGCACACTCCTCCATATAGTAAATTAAACAGATCCATCAGGCATGTGGAAATGTGGCCTGTCAAATCCATACCACACGAACAGGGATAAAAGCAAGAGCCTAGCAGTCCACTGTAGAACTTGTGAACTTATATTACAAAGATATTTATTCAGACTAAACTCTGAACTCCTCCACGACAGCCCCTTCCTCACCACTGAATTTAGTCTGAACCACTTTGCTCCACTTTTGAAAATGTCTACTCAAGATCAAGCTCCTATATCATTTTCTCTGACTACTGCCAAATTCTGCCCGATTAATGTTCCTATGAAGTAATTTTGGTATGTTGCTGCATTAGAGGAATGATATCAATGCAAGCTGTTTTTGTTTGATCATCACTGTCCTCCAGGGCGCTCTGAGATCAACATATATTGTACGATTCTTTAGTCCCTATGGTCCTGCACCTTGGTAGAATGAATAAAGGCATTGACTATTTTCTAAAATAGATCGGTCACCAGTGGTGTTCCTCAGGTATCTGTTCTGGGACCCCTACTCTTCGTGATTTTTATAAATGACCTGGATGAAGAAGTGGAGGTACGGGTTAGTAAATTGGCTGATGATACAAAGGTTGAGGGTGTTGTGGATAGTGTAGAGGGCTGTCAGAGGTTACAGCAGGAGATCGATAGGATGCAAAACTGGGCTGAGAAGTGGCAGATGGAGCTTAACCCAGATATGTGTGAGGTGGTTCATTTTGGTAAGTCAAATATGATGACAGAATATAGTATTAATGGTAAGACTCTTGGCAGTGTGGAGGATCAGAGGGATCTTGGGGTCCGAGACCATAGGACACTCAAAGCTGCTGTGCAGGTTGACTCTGTAGTTAAGAAAGCATATGGTGCATTGGCCTTCATCATTCGTGAGATTGAGTATAGGAGCTGAGAGGTAATGTTGCAGCTATATAGGACCCTGATCAGACCCCACTTGGAGTACTGTGCTCAGTTCTGGTCACCTCACTGCAGGAAGGATGTGGAAACCATAGAAAGGGTGCAGAGGAGATTTACAAGGATGTTGCCTGGATTGGGGAGCATGCCTTATGAGAATACGTTGAGTGAACTCAGCCTTTTTTCCTTGGAGTGACAGAGGATGAGAGATGACCTGACAGAGGTGTATAAGATGATGAGATGCATTGATCATGTGGATAGTCAGAGGCTTTTCCCCAGGGCTGAAATGGCTAGCACGAGAGGGCACAGTTTTAAGGTGCTTGAAAGTAGGTACAGAGGAGATGTCAGGGGTAAGTTTTTTACGTAGAAAGTGGTGAGTGCGTGGAATGTGCTGCCGGCAACAGTGGTGGAGGCAGATACGATAGGGTCCTTTAAGAGACTCCTGGACAGGTACATGGAGCTCAGAAAAATAGAGGGCTATGGGTAACCCTGGGTAGTTTCGGAGGTAATGTGACGGGATCCTGAAGTACCCCTATGAACTGTGCTTTTGAAAAGAGAGAGCGAGAGATATTTAGCACTGACATGTTGTTTTGGAAAGAGAGAGACGAAGACTAACGGTTGGACTGTCACTTTAAGGCACAGGAAGTAACTTTGGATTTCTACTGAGTAGGAGTTGGAGACAGCACTGAGCAGCTCATAAGTTGCTTTGGTGACTGAAGGCGGTGTTATTTAATGGACACTCGATGTTATGATTTTCGGCAGGTTGTTGACACTTCTCAAGGACAGTTCGCCTGCTTGTGCATTTCTTCACAGAGAGAGGAAGGAGGAGTTATTTGAATGACAGTCGATGCTCAATACGAGAAGATAAAATGGGAGGTCAGATGATACAGACCTCAGACACATGTTCTGGACACTGAATGAGCATGGCTGTGCCCGCAGGAAAAGTGGGTTTTGGAGGATCGATCAGGCGGATCAATCCATCGCTCTTGCAGTGGAAAGAAGGAAAAGGAGTTGACTGGTGGGGAGTTGTCCATGTGTCCACCCTTGCCTGGGGGATAGCTCCACCACAGAAAACCGGTCCCCTTTGTTAAAGTCACTGTCAGTGACTTTTAAAGGATTTTGAAGGACAACGAGAAGATCGACAGTATCAGCTCACCTGAAAACTCAAATCTCTCCCTCTCTCTCTCTCTCTCCATCACTAGTCAACTCAATACTATGAACTGAACTGAACTGAACTTTACTCATCATCGTAAGACTGTATCTTTTTACTCCTAGACTTAAAGAAGCTTGGTTTTTCATACATATATATTTCCACACTTACTGATATACTCACTTTTATATAATTATTGCTAACCTGTTTGATTTATCTACATTTATATTACTGTATTGCGTAGTTACTAATAAATATTAGTTAATAGCAATACTGGACTCCAAAGTGTTTTCCATCTCTGCTGGTTCTTTATTCCCGTCACGGGGTACAGGACAGTAAGGACATGTTCAGCACAGCTTTGTGGGCCGAAGGCCCTGTATTGTGCTGTAGGTTTTCTATGTTTCTAAAATTTAAAAAATCAGGTGTAAAGGAACTTGAGAGTCTTTGTGCAGGATTCCCTAAAGGTTAACTTGTAAGTCGAGTTGGTGGTAAGGAAGACAAATGCAATGTTAGCATTCATTTTGAGAGGATTAGAATATAAGAGCAAGAATGCAATGCTGAGCTTTTAAGAAGAAATGATCATACTGTACTGGGAGTATTGTGAGATGTTTTGGGCCCCTTATCTAAGAAAGGATGTACTGGCATTGGAGAAGGTTCAGAGGAAGCTCGTGAAAATGATTCAAAGGTTCAAAGGTACAATTGAATGTCAGAGAAACGTATAGAATATACATCCTGAAATACTTTTTCTTCACAACCATCCATGAAAGCAGAGGAGTGCCCCAAAAAATGAATGACAGTTAAATGTTAGAATCCCAAAGCTCCCCCCAGCTCCCCCATCCTGCGCATAAGCGGCAACAAGCAACCATTCCCACTCCCCCCACCGGCAAAATAAAGCAACGGCACCTGCCACCGAGCACTCAAATGTGAGCAAAGCAATAGCAAAAACACAGACTTGCAATTATCCCAAAGACTTCACGTTTCACCCGGTATTTGACATACCACAGGTTCTCTCTCTCCCTAATAAGGGAGAAAGAGGTGTTTCCATTTTCCCAGTGAGCGGGGAGACATAATAAATAACTTACTGGTTTATGATGTTAAAAGTCCGTTATGCCGCTTTTTTCGAGCTCTGTGCCTTAAAACTGCAATGATCCTGGGTCTCCAGGCACACAGTCGCAGATAACCCGACTCCCCCAATGACACACAGGTCTCCTGTCATGACACCAACCCTCGATCCACCCGTCTCCAGAGACCCGAGATCCTAGGCTTCCAAATCTGAGCCAGACTCTTATGCCGAGCCTTTGGCATGCTGAAAAACAACGACTGATCGTGGAACCCCGAGAACTGATCCCATTCCCACAAAGAACCGTAGTCAGCATGTAAGCGTAGTCCGAGAATGAAAGGGCTAATGTATAAGCAGCATTTGATAGCTCTAGGCCTGTACTCTCTGGAGTTTAGAAGAATGAGAGGGATCTCACTGAAATCTTTTGAATATTGAAAGACCTAGACAGAATGGATGTGGAGTAGATGTCTAGGACTGGGGTGCACAGCCTCACAGTAAAATGACAGCCCTTTAGAACAGAAGTGAGGAGGAATTTCTTTAGCCAGAGGATGGCGAATCTGTGGAATTCATTGCCATAAACGGCGATGGAGACGAAGCCATTGGGAGCATTTAAAGCAGAGGATAATAGGTTCGTGATTAGTAATGGTGTCAAAGGTTATGGAGAGAGGGCATGTGTATGGGGTTGAGGGGAATAATAAATAAACCATGATGGAATAGCACAGCAGACCCAATGGGCCAAATGGCCTAACACTGTTTCTATGCCTTATTTTCTAATGGTTGTTTTAAGAATACACAAGATCCATGTACATTGACACTTCTAGTCCTCTTGATGCACCAGCAATGAAGTGGAAGTGACATAATATTCACCAAGACTCATTTGAAACCTGCTGGGTTTCCCATTTAGTATAGGAATGTCTGAAGTCTGTCATTTGCAATGACAGTACTGTTCAGGCAAATTGTCGCCATTCTATGCATTTCTCTTTTTGCACCAGACAACTCAACCTTCTGCTGAATGGGCACCTTTACCTCTGTTCCTGATTCCCAAACTGATACCAGTGCAGCTGTCATGGTCTGATCCGTGAAGTCCGCATTTTGGTTCATGGTCAGGTCCATCGATCCTTGTTCCGGGTTTTCCTGTTTTCTCCTTTGTTCTGTTGGGTGCCTTAATTGAGACACCTGATTCTCATTTTGGTCTGGCACATAAATACCTCTGCAAACCAGGAATTTTTTTGCTGGACTGTTCCTTTCCCTTCCCTCTCCCTTCTTCTGCCTGCAACCTCGTCAAGTTCAACTGCCAGAGTGAGACTGGAGCTTTGCCACGCCAAGAGAAGGAACTATTTATCGTTGAGTTTGGAACTGTCTCTTTGTGTCCCCGTGTTTAGTGTCCGTGTTCTATGTACGAGTCCTGGCACTACGTCCTGTTCCCAAGGAGGGGTCCTGACTCTGTGTTCCCTGTTCCTGTGCTCAAATCCTAGGCTCTGTGCATCCAGTCCACGTCCAAGGCTCTGTGTTCCTGTGTTCCAAGACCAAGTCCAGGTGCTGTGTTCCAGCCCTGTCCAAGGCTGAGCTTCGTGTCCTCATCCAGTTCTGGTGCCTCGCCCAGCCCGGTGCTGGAGATTCCTTGTCCGTCCCCATCCGAATCCTTGGCAGTTTACCTTGACAGTCATCCCAGCCCTGCGTCCTAGGAAGGGTCCCGGCCCGGCTCCATACCCAAGAGCCTAACCAAGCCGAGTCCAAGAGCTGAGCCAAATCTAGTTCAAGAGCCACATCCTGTGCTGGAGATTCCTTGCCCAGCCCGTTGCTGGAGATCCCTCGTCCTGTCCAGGAGTATCTCATCCTGTCCAAGCCATGTCCAAGAATCTCGTCCAGTCCAAGCCACATCCTAGAACCTCGTCCTGTTCAAGTCAAGGCTTTATGTTCTCATCCTGTCCATGTGCCTCGTCTTCTGCAGGAGTTCCACGTCCAGTCCTGTAGCCATGTCTTGTCGTTGCCTAGATCTGGGGTCCAAGCCCAAGTCTAGACCGAGGTTCCGGGTCCCTGTCCAGTCTCTGGCTCAGTCCTAGCCCAGGCTCCTGGTTCCAAGTTCCTTGTCCCGTGTCTGTGTCTTACATTTGGGTGCCATCAATGCCCCCCGCCCCCTGTATGACAGCAGCATCCTATTTCTAATAGTTCCAATGTGCATCAGATCATATTATTGTTTTTCCCTTTCTTGTATTTATTGGTGTCTGTTTCTAGATTAACACATTTTCTGGATAGATGTTGACTGTCCTCTTTAGTCTGTTTCTTCTTGCCCATGTCAAATAAGATCCTGTTACCCCCTTTTCTTTTTACCCCTTCCTTCCCAGTCCCTCATTTGTTGACTTTCTCTGAAAGTGCAGTGACTATAGAACAGCCTTCAAGAAGTCTTTAGGATAATTAATAAACTGGATACATGGAGTTGGTTTCACTCTGGAGGAGACCAAACCCAGTGGTGTTAAACATAAAGAAATTGATCCTCAAGCCAATTGGGAATTCAGTGGCAAATATATTATCCGGACTGAGGAACTGGCTACATAAAGAGTAGTTGAAATATATTCCTAATTCCTAATTCCAAAGAATGTTGAGGGAAGGAACAGAAGATTACACAGGTGGAGTTAGATGGACTATGATGGAAGAAGCTCATATGATGGAACATGAACACTGCCATTGAGTATTTAGGCCAGTTTCTACACCGTGTCTTCTCTGTAATTCTATGCCACAGGTTGTAATTGCTTCCTCGATATCAGTTCCTCAAATGTCACTGGTCTATAGTGCCCCTGTACGTTTCATTCTTGGAGGTTCCAAGTTACTTGTGGAGTCATAGAAACATAGAAAATAGGTGCAGGAGTAGGCCATTCGGCCCTTCGAGCCTGAACCGCCATTCAGTATGATCATGGCTGATCATCCAACTCAGAACCCTGTACCAGCCTTCCCTCCATACCCGCTGATCCCTTTAGCCACAAGGGCCATATCTAACTCCCTCTTAAATATAGCCAATGAACTGGCCTCAACTGTTTCCTGTGGCAGAGAATTCCACAGATTCACCACTCTCTGTGTGAAGAAGTTTTTCCTAATCTCGGTCCTAAAAGGCTTCCCCTCTATCCTCAAACTGTGACCCCTCGTTCTGGACTTCCCCAACATCGGGAACAATCTTCCTGCATCTAGCCTGTCCAATCCCTTTCGGCTTTTATACGTTTCAATCAGATCCCCCCTCAATTTTCTAAATTCCAACGAGTATAAGCCTAGTTCATCCAGTCTTTCATCATATGAAAGTCCTGCCATCCCAGGAATCAATCTGGTGAACCTTCTTTGTACTCTGTCTATGGCAAGGATGTCTTTCCTCAGATTAGGGGACCAAAACTGCACACAATACTCCAGGTGTGGTCTCACCAAGGCCTTGTACAACTGCAGTAGTACCTCCCTGCTCCTGTACTCGAATCCTCTCGCTATAAATGCCAGCATACCATTCGCCTTTTTCACTGCCTGCTGTACCTGCATGCCCACTTTCAATGACTGGTGTATAATGACACCCAGGTCTCATTGCACCTCCCCTTTTCCTAATCGGCCACCATTCAGATAATAATCTGTTTTCCTGTTTTTGCCACCAAAGTGGATAACTTCACATTTATCCACATTAAATTGCATCTGCCATGAATTTGCCCACTCACCTAACCTATCCAAGTCACCCTGCATCCTCTTAGCATCCTCCTCACAGCTAACACTGCCGCCCAGCTTTGTGTCATCCGCAAACTTGGAGATGCTGCATTTAATTCCCTCATCCAAGTCATTAATATATATTGTAAACAACTGGGGTCCCAGCACTGAGCCTTGCGGTACCCCACTAGTCACTGCCTGCCATTCTGAAAAGGTCCCGTTTATTCCCACTCTTTGCTTCCTGTCTGCCAACCAATTCTCTATCCACATCAATACCTTATCACTAATGCATCCACTATTTCTTGGGCTACTTCCTTAAGCACTCTGGGATGCAGACCATCTGGCCCTGGGGATTTATCTGCCTTTAATCCCTTCAATTTACCTAACACCCCTTCCCTACTAACATGTATTTCCCTCAGTTCCTCCATCTCACTGGACCCTCTGTCCCCTACTATTTCCGGAAGATTATTTATGTCCTCCTTAGTGAAGACAGAACCAAAGTAATTATTCAATTGGTCTGCCATGTCCTTGCTCCCCATAATCAATTCACCTGTTTCTGTCTGTAGGGGACCTACATTTGTCTTAACCAATCTTTTTCTTTTCACATATCTATAAAAGCTTTTACAGTCAGTTTTTATGTTCCCTGCCAGTTTTCTCTCATAATCTTTTTTCCCCTTCCTAATTAAGCCCTTTGTCTTCCTCTGCTGAACTCTGAATTTCTCCCAGTCCTCAGATGAGCCACTTTTTCTGGCTAATTTGTATGCTTCTTCTTTGGAATTGATACTATCCCTAATTTCCCTTGTCAGCCCAGGTGAACTACCTTCCTTGATTTATTCTTTTGCCAAACTGGGATGAGCAATTGTTGTAGTTCATCCATGCGATCTTTAAATGCTTGCCATTGCATATCCACCATCAACCCTTTAAGTGTCATTTGCCAGTCTATCTTAGCTAATTCACATCTCATACCTTCAAAGTTACCCTTCTTTAAGTTGAGAACCTTTGTTTCTGAATTAACTATGTCACTCTCCATCTTAATGAAGAATTCCACCATATTATGATCACTCTACCCAAGTCAATATTGTTCCTATTCTGTACACCCACTCACTTGCTTATCTACCTGATTGTTTTGGTGCACTCTCTCCTTTTCCCACGAGTCCACATTTTCTGCTTTCCTATAAATGGTAAATCAATCCCTATGGTCATTAAATCCCTTGGAGATCTCTCCTCAGATGATTAAACCCGATGTGCACTTGCCTAACTCATCTACTTTTTCCTCAACTGCATTCTAAGTTGAAACACGTCATCTAATAACATTGTCATACAGTCATACAACATGGAAGTGGGCCCCTTAGCTGATGCCAATGAAGATTTTCATGTAAACTAGACCCTTTTGCCTGGATTTGGCCCATATCGTTTCTAGACCAAGTTCTTCAGCATGGTGTTGTTTTTGAAGAGCAGCCATTCAGCCCTTTAAGTTTTCCCTAGCATTATTTCAAATCACTGATTTGCATCTTAAATAGCATTTTGGGTTTTGAGAGCTAAAACTTTGCGAAACACTACTGGACTCTATTTTAACATCAGAACCCCTCCCCCTCCCAAAGAAAATAGTTTCCACCCACTCTATTAAATCGTTTTACACACCTCAGCTGGATCACCCTTGAATCTTCTGTCCTTCAGACAATACAAAACTAGCCGATAAAATTTGGCAAAATAATTTAACCCTTCGAGCCCGTGTTATTTCAGCTAGAGCTATGTGGCGCTCTCTGGTTGTAGCGCAAACTGCCTCCATCTCCATTCCTTTCATCCCTCCCTGTTCCAATGCAGGACAGTGTTTGGTATCTGTTGATATCCATTTGGTGCAGGGTTATTAAGGAGGATCACCTCAACGCAGCCTTCCCTCCTCGAGTTTTTTGACCTGCTGAATTGACATGACCATTCACTACGAAGGATCCACGGGTTGGGAGTGGAGGTGCGGCGATCAGTTGAAAGCAACAGATTCTGCAGTGATGGCGGGGAATTCAGTCTGTTGCTCGTGATTTAATCCCTCCCCTCACCCCCCGATCTGCAGCTTGTGAGACGGAGGGAGAGGGAGAGGGAGAGGAAGAGAGCGGTCCTGATGCGGTTGGACATTGGCAAGCTTTAGGGGAGGAGTCAGGCGCGATGCAGCATACGGCTCCGGCTACAGCAGTCTCATGCAGCACTCTAGAGATAGAGATGAGAGATCAACCAACGCAGGCGGTGCTGACGCATTTTCTCTGCCTGAAGTAACTACAGAATTTTAATACTAAAATCCTCTCTCAGATACCTGCCTGCTTCACATGCTCCTCTTGAGTGGCCATAGCGGCTGACTGATCCCGAGGCAGAATCAACTTTATAACCGCCCGGGATCATTGTCTCGTTTTCTTTACAACTACGCTTGATCTTATTTTGTATATTTTAAGAAGAGCAATTAAACAAAAGGACACGCAGTGTGTGTGTGTGTGTGTGTGTGTGTGTGGGTCACACACGAGAAGCATGTCCTTCTAGCGGGTCCGCTGAGACTGCGGAAGGAAACTATTCCGCTCTGCCTCCTTCTTCCCAGCACCGTCTCTTAAAGGCTTTGACCGTTTGGGCAGCTGTGGACCATGTCGCGCCGTGCCAGCCTTCTCTCCCCGTATCGCTAGGGCAATGGGATGGTGGATACTTGCCTGCTTCAAATCCAGTACCCCAAGTTACCCGGCTGTAAATGGAGGAGGAGATTGACACCCGCAAAATTAACAACAGTTTTTTGCGTGATCATAACTATGCAACTGAAGGTATTTAACCCGGGGTTGTTAATTTGTCTGCATGCAAGTAATGTTACTGTCTTCCTTCCTTGTGTAATAATATTTGGTGTCTGGGACTATTTCAGTAGCAGTAGACAGACTCGCTGCAGTTGCGGAACCGAATGAGAAATTGGTTTGGGAACTAAGCGGTGTTTCACTATGTCCTTGCCTGATACCTATAGGAATCTAGTGAAAGGCATCGACAAATGTTGTTGAGTTAAAATTGCGGTGCTCCTGAAATCAGGGAGTCGGTCAGTGAGATCATTCTTTCATGCATTAAAACACACGGCTGGATGTTGAGTGGAAAATGTGGAATTTTTAATTTGGAGTGCAGGGCTGATTAGGAATGGGCCGCTGGGATTGAAGATCTGTGATTACGCACAGGGGTTTAAAGCACGGATTCCTGAAATGTCCTCGTTCCTGGCACCATATAAGAGTAAAAGAAATACATTCTTTCATTATCTGTACGGCCAATCGTGAGTGCTCCGTTAACAGTGGGCACAGAAAGCGGCTGCTATGTAAGGTTATGGACCCGTCTAACCACTGTACAGGTGAGATGAGGCCGCCAAATCGTTGGCTGGCGGTGACAGTCCTCATTTTGTGCAGTCTGTGTTTGTTGGAACTGTGTGATTAGTGTCTGTCGCTTATTCACCATATTGCAGCTGAAACGACAACACGAAGGTGATACACCTTTGCGGATAAATTAGCCTGAAAGAACATGGCGTTTCATTAAAGAAGCTTACAAATACCTGGTTATAGTTCCAGGCGTCACTGGGAGGACCCACCAATGTTAGAGAGAGGGGTGGGGGCTGGAATCCATTCCTGTATCTAACATTGAAGCGTTCTTTACTTTGCATATTTTAAGCTTATGCCTTTACTAGTTGACCTCACAGGTTGAGTCAAATGGGGGGGGGGGTCACATGCTTACCTTAAAGTGCCCATCATTGGGTCGATCGATATAGGCATCGCTCGTTTTGATCGATGATTTTAAAGCAACACCAGGAGATTGAGAGTAACTGTTTGCTGTGACTCCTCTGTGTGAGTCGGGTGACCATGGTGTGATCTGTCTCCAGTGTTAAGCTCCGAACCTTGGCTAGAATGCAGCGGCTGAAATTCTATGCAATCGCTTGAAACGTTGCTCTGGAATTTCATTTTCCTTGCTGATGGCTTGCTGATACCCACAGATCGGGCGGCAGGCAGAACAGCGGAAAGACCCGGGCTAGTTCTGTAACTGGCTTGGACTGTGAGCATCTGATCCTTCAAACCAGTACCTTAAGGTACTCTCATTGGAAATGTCTGTAATGGACCCTAGCGAGAAATAGAGTTATACATGTCGGTATCACCGGGGTTATACTGGATAATAAAGCGTTCCGAATTAACATTGCAAGCTTGTCCTCCAATTTAGTGAACTCTCAATTGACACGGCAAAATTCTGAAAAGTTCCGTTTTAACACCGTGAGGAGAATCCCCGTTAACAACGTTAGCTGACATGAACCGTCAGGTTTTTTCTGGCCATATTTTGAGACTGTGTCTACTGAGCAGGAATTGGGAGGAAACACTTTAGGGTTTATGGGTCTGAGCTCTCACATCAGTGATTTGATGAGTCGGGGTTTCTACATTGTCACCTTTGACCAGTTACTGTAAAGCTAATTTGGATAATTTGTGTGGAAGGAAGGCTGGAGGCAGTCTCTTTGACTAACCAGTTCAGTTCATTGGAGAGACTGGAGGCCCAACTGACCTGCTACATATTCTCATCTATGGGGCAGATATAGATCAGTGTAGCTATACAAAGGAACTGAGGATTTCTGTGCCCTTTTTGCTTGAATTGAACTGTTAGGATTAGATGGGGATGGGTGATTGTGGGAGTCATTGATTTAGACAGCAGGCCCTTCAGTCCAGAATTTCCATGCCTTACAAGTTGCCCAGCTGAGTGAATCCCGTTTGGCCCATATCCCTCCAAATCTTTGTTATCCATGTACTTTTTAAATGTTGTAACAGCATGTTGCAGGTACTTTTCACCTTCTGTGGGGAAAAAGTTGCCCCTCAGGTCCCTTTTAAATTTTTCCCCTCTCATTTTAAATCTAAAGGTAAGAGGAAGCGTATGGAGCAGAAATCCCAGAAGCTGTGTACTCATTACAAGTTAAGGAGACCATTTGGGCCTTGCTACCCTCCAGTAGAGAAGTTCCATCAGTACCACAGCCCTCTCTTTATTTTCCTGCAGCTCAGCTACTCATCTTCACACCTGTGACCATCAACTCCCCTTTGTTCTCTTGCTAGTTCTATGTTACTACACTGGGGCGTCAATTGACCTTTCATCACATCTTTCAGATGTGGGAGGAAACCAGAGCACTCAGATGACACCATGTTGTAACTTCCTCACAGACTGCACCTGAGGTCCAGATTGTAACTGGTCACTGGAGTGGTGAGGCAGCAGTGCTCCGTTGTGTGGACCGTTGGACAGATTTTTGGTTGACGTCTGTTTCTATGCTGATGATGTGCCTTTGATTATGAGATCTAACTACTCAACCAATGTCTGCTGCCAGTCTATGTTCCCCGCCATGGAAAGTATTCCCTATCATTACACTGTCATGCCCCCTCATAACCCTACTTCTAATAAGACCACTTTTCATTTGGCCCATTGGCACAGCTGCAAGTGGCCTTGGTTCAATCTGACCTCTGGTGCTACTCAATCAAACTCACATACCCTCCCAGTCATTTTCCTCAGGATGCTCCATTTTCCTCACACGTATTTAAAATTATGAGGGGAACAAATAGAGTTGACGTGGATAGGCTTTTTCCATTGAGAGTAGGGGAGATTCAAACAAGAGGACATGAGTTGAGAATTTGGGGGCAAAGTTTAGGGGTAACATGAGGGGGAACTTCTTTACTTAGAGAGTAGTGACTGTGTGGAACGAACTTCCAGTAGGAGTGGTAGAGGCTGGTTCGATATTGTCATTTAAAGAAAAATTGGATAGGTATATGGACAGGAAAGGAATGGACGGTTATGCGCTGAGTGCAGGTCGGTGGGACCAGGTGAGAGTAAGCGTTCGGCACGGACTAGATGGGCCGAGTTGACCTGTTTCTGTGCTGTAATTGTTGTATGGTTATATCTCAAAGATCTGTGTTGTTTAGTTAACTGGCCGGTGTATTTTATGTTCAAAGAACTGGCATAGGCTGTATTGTCTCCCAAGTCATGAGAAAATAAGTAAATGAAACCAGTGTTTCCCAAGACATGTATTTGATCAAGACTGAAAATAGTAAATGTAGGGTTTCAACCTATTTCAACTTTAAAAGGTTGAAACTATCATTATTCAATATTAAATTCAATATTTATTTAAGAGTGATATTATCATTGTTCGATAGTTTTAGTAGTCATTTAACTAAATGGTGATTAAGTATGTACAATTTATTTTGTCTTTATATGACTAATGCATGGGGTTGCTGGCTCATAAGGGTCTCCTGGAATTAATGTTCATATGTTTAGTACTCTGCAGAAGTTCGCCTTGCAACATTGCTGTGTGATAACCAGATGTCAAGTCATAAGGGCATTAACAATATCTGCTTTTGTTTTTACATTGAATTTTTTTTCGGGTCTATGATTTTGCTGGGTTGGAAATACAACCCAACAAAATTCATAGATAGTATGATGAATTTTGGATGGAAGCAACCAGTGGTGAAGCTGGAGGTGGGTGTTTGCAAATGGAACTCCAAGGTGAAAATTCAAGAGTGTTGAGCAGTACTTCAGTGAAATATAAAATTGGCTTACCTCTGCACTTGTTACCAATAGAGGAAAGTGCAGAGTGTAAAGCCTTTAATTTAATGTGTAAATTCTCTAACAATTTTCTTACTTATTTACCACTTGACTTCGCCGAGGGGACTGCAAATATGAACAGCATCCATCAAAGTAGGTTGATTCCTTTATCATTTCTATTCACCTTCTGTTTTTGGAGTTAAAATAAATATAGGTTTTAAAATGTACTTAGAAATAGATTTAAAATTTTTATATTTATTTTTCTATTCCCTGATGATTCTCCAAATTTATGCCACCAAACTGCTATTCCTGACTCTTAACAATAAAGAGAACATTCTGAACTAGAACGATAACTGTACACACACCTTTTCATAACGTCTGCTTAAAACCCGCAATATACCAAGTCATTCAATGGTTATGTATATTTTATCAAAGATGGGTGCCTGAATATTTGTAATCCTTGGCTGAAATGATTCATGCCTATTCTAGAAGCAGAGAATGGATTACTAAATTGGGACAGCAAAGAAGACCCATTTTGCCTGTGTCAGCTAGTTGAAAGAGCTATCCATTTAGTCCCACTCTACTGCTTGTTCCCCAGAGCACAACAAGTCTTTTCCTTTTCAAATCCCTTTTAAAGGTTGTTCAGTCTGTTTCCAGTACTATTTCAGGGAGTGAATTCCAGATCTTAGCAACTTGCTGAGTAATCAATGTCTCCTCCATATTTTACCACTCCGTACCAAATATTTGAAATCTGTATTCTCTGGCTGCCAATCCTACTGTCATTGGAAACAGCCTCTCTTCATTTAACCAAGCATGTAATCTGAAATACATTTATCTGATTTCACTCAGTAATCACTTTAATGGCTTAAAGAATAATATAAATGGTATTTCAGGGCGTGATACTCTGTCTTTATAACAACATACAGCTTGACCTGTCGTCAGAAACCCGAGAAAAATGCTAGTCGATGGATTAAATTGAGCCTATTGTTCTGATTCTTTTGGCAATTAGTTTTGACATAAGACTGGTGTAAGGCTCCCTGAGGGATGGTCCTTTTCAAGATTCTGTTTCGTGATCTGATGGAGATCATGCTGTGACACTTGCTACATACACGGCATGTGTGGAAATGATGCCTCCCTGGCAGCCTTCAGCAGGGCATCATAACTAATTTCTTCAGCATGTAATGGTGCTGCAGAATTTTTTAATTTCTTTTTGTGTATTAAGAGAGTCTAGGGTTACTTGGCGATTAGCCCAGCAAGATGTTTACTGTGGGAAGGAGGAGGGGCTGGGAGTTTACTGGAGGGCATGTGTGGATATGACAGATGCAGGGGAGAAAGAACATTTTGGAAGAAGGAAGTAAATGCTCCTTTTCGCTTGGTAACTGAACAGTTTGTTCTCTGCAGTGTAGCTTGTTGTACATCACAGATGCTAACAGTTCATGGCAAATGGTATTAGGATTCCTTTAAGTGACAGGAATTCTCTGATTTGAATGGAGGCTTTTTGCTCTCACCAGAACCTCTCGTATTCCCTAGAATATATGGAAAACATAGACTTTGCCAACAACCTGTATCTCATGACAGACAACCTATAGTTCAAGTTCTTATAACAGATATATTTTGAGTGGTTTCCTGTACTGTCTATGGCTCATACCTTTCTCAGGTGATCATTTTCAATATTTTTTTTAACGAAGATTCAGATTTTACCATTCCCAAATCAGGGATCATGGAGCTAAGGTGCAAAGTAAAGCTCCTGTTTCTCTGTCGTCAGGTATGTGCTTAATAGATACCCTATCCTACACCAATAGAACCTTTCAGTTCAAAACTCTAACATCTAATACCAAGCATTGCCAGCTTAAGTGCAGTTTAGTATCCTGTGCATGTGTCCTGTTTGAAATGAGCTGGTATGTGCCAGCAACACACACAAAATGCTGGTGGAATGCAGCAGGCCAGACAGCATCCATAGGAAGAAGCACAGTCGACGTTTCAGGCCGAGACCCTTCATCAGGACTAACTGAAAGAAGAGATAGTAAAAGATTTGAAAGTGGGAGGGGGAGGGGGGATCTGAAATGATAGGAGAAGACAGGAGGGGGAGGGATGGAGCTAAGAGCTGGACAGTTGATTGGCAAAAGGGATACAAGACTGGAGAAGGGAGAGGATCATGGGACGGGAGGCCGAGGGAGAAAGAAAGGGGGAGGGGAGCGCCAGAGGAAGATGGAGAGCAGGCAAGGAGTACTTGTGAGTGGGACGAAGAAAAAAAAGAGAGAGGAAAAAAGAAGAAAATAAATAAATAAATAAGGAATGGGGTAAGAACCGGGGGAGGGGTATTAACAGAAATTAGAGAAGTCAATGATCATGCCATCAGGTTGGAGGCTACTCAGATGGAACATAAGGTGTTGTTCCTCCAACCTGAGTGTGGCTTCATCTTGACAGTAGAGGAGGCCATGGATTGACATATCAGAATGGGAATGGGACATGGAATTAAAATGTGTGGCCACTGGGAGATCCTGCTTTGTCTAGCGGACAGAGCATAGGTGTTCAACGAAATGGTCTCCCAGTCTGCGTCAGGTCTCACCGATATATACAAGGCTGCATCGGGAGCACCGGACGCAGTATATCCCCCCAGCTGACTCACAGGTGAAGTGTCACCTCACCTGGAAGGACTGTCTGGGGCCCTGAATGGTGGTGAGGGAGGAAGCAGACTGGGAATTCGTTTCGCTGAACACCTACACTCTGTCCGCCAGAGAAAGCAGGATCTCCCAGAGGCCACACATTTTAATTCCACGTCCCATTCCCATTCTGATATGTTAATCCATGGTCTCCTCTACTGTCAAGATGAAGCCACACTTAGGTTGGAGGAACAACACCTTATATTCCGTCTGGATAGCCTCCAACCTGATGGCATGAAGATTGACTTCTCAAACTTCCGCTAATGCCCCACCTCCCCCTCGTACCCCATCCGTTGTTTATTTATTTATATACACACATTCTTTTTCTCTCTCTCTCCTTTTTCTCCCTCTGTCCCCTTCACTATACCCCTTGCCCATCCTCCGGGCTTTTCCCCCCTCCCCCTTTTCTTTCTCCCTAGGCCTCCTGTCCCATGATCCTCTCGTATCCCTTTTGCCAATCAACTGTCCAGCTCTTGGCTCCATCCCCCCCCTCCTGTCTTCTCCTATCATTTTGGATCTCCCACTCCCCCTCCCACTTTCAAATCTCATACTAGCTCTTCTTTCAGTTAGTCCTGACGAAGGGTCTCGGTCTGAAACATCAACTGTACCTCTTCCTAGAGATGCTGCCTGGCCTGCTGCGTTCACCAGCAACTTTTATGTGTGTTTCTTGAAATTCCAGCATCTGCAGATTTCCTCGTGCCTCTGGATTAAAGCTGCTTTTCTGTTTTTTTCAACTTGAGCTAATCGCCGATTCCAGTTTGGAAACCCGAGACTGTTCCACAGATGGCAGGAGGTGCTCAGTGGGTAGTTTGTGAGGTGGTACACCTTGCTGTTGTTTGCTCTGAGGTCTATGTATTCTAAGGTACCATCCTGAAGGCTCCATCTTCACTCTGAGTGGTATGCCAGGGCCTGACAAGAGTCAGCAGGATGTTGTATTTTTTTCACAGAGGCATTGTTTGAATGTTTGAAGAGCCTCTGGACATCCTAGACTAGGGGTTCCCAAACTTTTTTATGCCATGGACCATTACCTTAAAGCAAGGGCTCCGCAGACCCCAGGTTGGGAATCTCTGTCCCAGACTGTCCTACAAAAATTTGATGCGCTGTGCTTCTTCACATGTTCACTACCATGTGAACTTAGAGACAAAAACCCTCGCCAATTTTTTTTAAAAACCAACAATTTCATTTGAATTTAAGAGGGAGATTGAAATTGTTGAAGGAGTCTCTTCTAAACTTGTAGATGTTAAAATTAGAGTCATAGAGACCTACAGAACTGGAACTGGTTCATGCCGATTAAGATGCACATCTATAAGTTCCATTTGCCCAGATTTGACCCATGTCCCTCTAAACTGGGGTTCCCAACCTGGTGTCCCTCGGCAAATGGCAGGAGTCCATGGCCTGAAAATGGTTGGAAGCCCCTGCTCTAAACCTTTCTTATCAACGTACCTGGCCAAATAACTTGTACCTGCTTGAAACACTTCCTCTGACAGTGCATTTCATTTATGGACTACACTATCGTTTATTGAAATGTTGCCTTTTCTGAAGGTTGAAGTGATTCGAGTTTGTATTTTGCGATTCGAGCGTGAAGAGATTGTTCTAACGCAAAGCAACACTTTCAGTACGCTGGATGAACTCAGTAGGTCGGGCAGCATCAGTTAGAAACGATGAGTCGACATTTCGGGCCGGAACCCTTCGTCAGGACTGAAGAATGAAAGATGGGGAAGGATTTGAAGAAATCCTTCCCCATCCTTCTGTGACTGAAGGATGTACATTTAGATGATACATACAGAGGAGGGAGGGACTTAGACCATGAGAAGCGCAGATTAGAAGTCTGTGTGGGGCGCCACTCCTCGCACAGACTAGAGCAATGTGTGATTAAATGCCTTGCTCAAGGGCACAAACATGTTGCCACAGCTGAGGCTCGAATTAGCGACCTTGAGATCACTAGACAAACACCTTAACCACTTGGCCATGTGCCCAACACAAGAAGTGGAGAAATAATGCACACTATTTCTTTTAATGAGGGCTGTTGGAACATACAAAGGTAGACCAGAGGAGTAGTAGAAGTAAGTTTTAAGCAACACACATCAAAGTTGCTGGTGAATGCAGCAGGCCAGGTAGCATCTCTAGGAAGAGGTACAGTCGACGTTTCAGGCTGAGACCCTTCGTCAGAAGTAAGTTTTAAAGCTGTTTTCCAGTGGAAGTGGATAAGTATTTGATAAAGACAAGTTAAAAGGTGGGAGATTGAATCTCAGTGTATAACTCTTTGGTAGAGCTAAATTGTGATTGTATACATTGTCTCTCCCTGTGCTTTAAGTGTGTTGAGAGACTGAGATGGTGAAGAAATGGACTGTTGATGTGTGTCTTGACAAGGAACCTATTTAAACAATATGTTTTGTGGGTTCAGAATATAATAAAATCTGTAAGAATTTCTTTTGAGCTGTGCAGAAGATGAGCGTACAAATTCAAGAGAAATTTTTTCAAACACATAATCTAGACCACAACACCATCGGCAACAACATTAAGATGATTTAAAGCAAATCCTTCCTGCACTGATAGTGCTTTGATATTCCATGTACTGTGTAATCATGTCATGCACTATTCTGCATTTATTGTTGTTTTATTTCTGCAAGGCAACCTCAATTAAGCAGTGCTTACCACTGACTGGTGTTTTAGAATTAATTTCTTGTAATTACGTTTGTTGGTGCTTCACTGTAAAGATCTTGAGCCAAATTTAATGACTGACATTGTCCTCAGTGGGTCTCTCTGACAACAGCCTCTCTGTCTTTGTGTTGACTGTTTAGAGTTTTTGGCACCAGCAACATCTCTGAGGAATTGAGGCATTTGTGGACTTGATGAACTTGGTGATTTGGTGAAGTCTCTCTTTATTAATAGGAATCTTACTTCCATTTGAATTAAACGTGGAGTGTGTCATTTGTTCCAATAGACCTTGACTGTTAATGTTGCAGTGTATATGTGTGTACAAAGTGTCATGCAGATGAGTGTTGGAGATGAGTGAATATTTTTAAATATCACAGTTGGAGGGTTATGTATTTTACCAAACACAACCAAATGATGCAAACGACGAATGCTCCATCTCACACTACTGTTATATACTTTTATTCTCTTTCTCCCCCTTACATGTAGTTTTGAAATTTGCCTGAATAACTCAATATGAATTCTCATCACTGCCTTAGTATGGATTTTCTCATACGCACAACATCAGTAGATGCTTGAAAACTTGAGCAACATGCACAAGTTAGGGAGCACTTAGGGAGAGAAATAAACAGTCAATGTTTTGGGCTGTGGCTCTTTATCAGGACTGGAAAGGAAGGGGTCAGAAGTTAGAAAAAGGTAGGGGAAGGAGTATAAGCTAGCAAGTGATAGTTGAAAAAAGGTGAGGGGGAGAAAGGGGGGTGAATGAAGTAAGAAGCTAGATGTGATAGGTGGAAGAAGAAGGAATCTAATAGGTTAAGAAAGTGGACCATTGAAGAACGGAAAGGAAAAGGGGCACTAGAGGGAGGTAATGACAAGGTGAGAAGAGAAGGGATGAGAAGGTAACCAGAATAGGGAATGGAAAAAGAGAGAAGGGGGAGGGAAAGAAATTTCAGGACATTAGAAAAATTGATGTTTCTGCCACCAGGTTGGGACTACACAGATGGAATATGCTCCACCAGCCTGAGTGTGGTCTCATTGTAGCAGTAAAGGAGACCATGGACAGACATGTCAGGATGGGAATGGGAAGAAAATTTGAAATGGGTGCCACTGGGAGATCTTGCCTTTTGTGGAGGATGGAGAAAATGTGCTCAAGAAGCATTCCCCCGATCTATGTTGGGTCTCATCGATGTAGAGGAGGCTGCACTGGGAGCACCAGATACGATAAATGACCCCAACAGACTTGCAGGTGAAGTGTTGCTTCACCTGGAAGGACTGTTTGAGACCCTGAATGTGTAGTACTTGCCCCACTTGGAGGGGTATGTGCCAGAAAGATCAGTGGGGAGGGATGAGTGGGCTAGGAATCACGTAGAGAGTGATGACTATGGAGAGCGGTGACTGAGGGGTGGGAAGATTTGCTAGTGGTAGGATCTCATTGTAGGTAGTGTAAGTTATGTAAACTGATGTGATGGACACAGAGGCTTGCTGAATTCTGGGAAAGGACTAGGGGAACCCTATCCCTGTTATGGCAGTGGGAGGATGGGGCAAGAGCAAATGTACAGGGAATGGAGGAGATGTGAGTGAGGGCAGCATTGATGGTGGTGGAATGGAAACACTGTTCTCTGAAAAAGGGGAATATTTTAGATGCTCAAGAATGGAAATCCTGAGGTCAGATGCAATAGAGATAGAAGGGAATATCATTGTTATAAAGGACAGGGTGGGAAGAGGTAAGGTCAAAATAATTGTGAGAGTCAGTAGGTTTGTAAAATAAATATATCAGTAGATAGTCTACCTCCAGACATTGAGATAGAAAGATTGAGAAAGGGAAGAGACATGTCAGAGATGAGCCAATTAAATTTGAGCACAGCGTGGAAGCTGGAGGCAAAGTTGATGAAATTGATAAGCTCAGCATGGGTGCAGGAAGCAGCACTAATGCAGACAAATTCAAATTTATTGTCATTCAATCATATATGTACATGTATACTGCCAAACAAAGCAACATTCCTCAGGACCAAGGTACATAACACAGTACATATGACTCACACACAAATATTACAACAAGTAACTTCACAAATAATAAGGAGCATTTTACAACACAAGCTAAAAAGTAAACAGAATAACACTACTGGCACTTCATAAGTGGTGAGACCTGGATGGAGACAGGGAGTTGAGTAGTCCTACAACTTGGGGGAAGAAGCTGTTTCCCATCCTAACCTTGTCCTAATGTTATGGTACCTCCTGCCTGTTGGTAGGGGGTCAAAGAGACTGTCGAACAGTTGGGACGGAATATTGAGGTCAAAGTAGCGTAGAAAGATTTGGTGAGTGTAAGCTTGAAGCACGGACTGTTCCACATGGCCAACAAAAACGCACGCAAAGCTGGGGCTCATGAGGGTGACCAAGGCTACACCTTGGATTTGGAAAAAGTAGGAGGAGCCGAAAACAAAATTGTTGAGGGTGATACTCGGTTTTGCCAGATGGAGAAGGGTGGTAGTGGAGGGGAAGTGGTTAGGTCTGTTAAAGTTTTCACAGTTTGTATTCAGATCACTCATGTTTAGAAACATAGAAACATAGAAACATAGAAAATAGGTGCAGGAGTAGGCTATTCGGCCCTTCGAGCCTGCACCACCATTTATGATGATCATGGCTGATCATCCAACTCAGAACCCCGCCCCAGATTTCCCTCCATACCCCCTGATCCCCGTAGCCACAAGGGCCATATCTAACTCCCTCTTAAATATAGCCAATGAACTGGCCTCAACTGTTTCCTGTGGCAGAGAATTCCACAGATTCACCACTCTCTGTGTGAAGAAGTTTTTCCTAATCTCAGTCCTAAAAGGCTTCCCCTTTATCCTCAAACTGTGACCCCTTGTTCTGGACTTCCCCAATATCGAGAACAATCTTCCTGCATCTAGCCTGTCCAATCCCTTTAGGATTTTATACGTTTCAATCAGATCCCCCCTCAATCTTCTAAATTCCAATGAGTACAAGCCCAGTTCATCCAGTCTTTCTTCATATGAAAGCCCTGCCATCCCAGGAATCAATCTGGTGAACCTTCTTTGTACTCCCTCTATGGCAAGGATGTCTTTCCTCAGATTAGGGGACCAAAACTGCACACAATACTCCAGGTGTGGTCTCACCAAGGCCTTGTACAACTGCAGTAGTACCTCCCTGCTCCTGTACTCGAATCCTCTCGCTATAAATGCCAGCATACCATTCGCCTTTTTCACCGCCTGCTGTACCTGCATGCCCACTTTCAATGACTGGTGTATAATGACACCCAGGTCTCGTTGCACCTCCCCTTTTCCTAATCAGCCACCATTCAGATAATAATCTGTTTTCCTATTTTTGCCACCAAAGTGGGTAACTTCACATTTATCCACATGAAATTGCATCTGCCATGAATTTGCCCATTCACCCAACCTATCCAAGTCACCCTGCATCCTCTTAGCATCCTCCTCACAGCTAACACTGCCACACAGCTTCGTGTCATCCGCAAACTTGGAGATGCTGCATTTAATTCCCTCATCCAAGTCATTAATATATATTGTAAACAACTGGGGTCCCAGCACTGAGCCTTGCAATACCCCACTAGTCACCGCCTGCCATTCTGAAAAGGTCCCGTTTATTCCCACTCTTTGCTTCCTGTCTGCTAACCAATTCTCCATCCACATCAATACCTTACCCCCAATACCATGTGCTTTAAGTTTGCACACTAATCTCCTGTGTGGGACCTTGTCAAAAGCCTTTTGAAAATCCAAATATACCACATCCACTGGTTCTCCCCTATCCACTCTACGAGTTACATCCTCAAAAAATTCTATGAGATTCGTCAGACATGATTTTCCTTTCACAAATCCATGCTGACTTTGTCCGATGATTTCACCGCTTTCCAAATGTGCTGTTATCACATCTTTGATAACTGACTCCAGCAGTTTCCCCACCACCAACGTTAGGCTAACCGGTCTATAATTCCCCGGTTTCTCTCTCCCTCCTTTTTTAAAAAGTGGGGTTACATTAGCCATGCTAAATCCTCAGGAACTAGTCCAGAATCTAACGAGTTTTGAAAAATTATCACTAATGCATCCACTATTTCTTGGGCTACTTCCTTAAGCACTCTAGGATGCAGACCATCTGTCCCTGGGGATTTATCTGCCTTCAATCCCTTCAATTTACCTAACACCACTTCCCTACTAACATGTATTTCCCTCAGTTCCTCCATCTCACTGGACCCTCTGTCCCCTACTATTTCTGGAAGATTATTTATGTCCTCCTTAGTGAAGACAGAACCAAAGTAATTATTCAGTTGGTCTGCCATGTCCTTGCTCCCCATAATCAATTCACCTGTTTCTGTCTGTAGGGGACCTACATTTGTCTTTACCAGTCTTTTCCTTTTCACATATCTATAAAAGCTTTTACAGTCAGTTTTTATGTTCCCTGCCAGTTTTCTCTCATAATCCTTTTTCCCCTTCCTAATTAAGCTCTTTGTCCTCCTCTGCTGAACTCTGAATTTCTCCCAGTCCTCAGGTGAGCCACTTTCTCTGGCTAATTTGTATGCTTCTTCTTTGGAATTGACACTATCCCTAATTTCTCTTGTCAGCCACAGGTGCACTACCTTCCTTGATTTATTCTTTTGCCAAACTGGGATGAACAATTGTTGTAGTTCATCCATGCAATCTTTAAATGCTTGCCATTGCATATCCACCGTCAATCCTTTAATTGTCATTTGCCAGTCTATCTTAGCTAATTCACGTCTCATACCTTCAAAGTTACCCCTCTTTAAGTTCAGAACTTTTGTTTCTGAATTAACTATGTCACTCTCCGTCTTAATGAAGAATTCCACCATATTATGGTCACTCTTACCCAAGGGGCCTCTCACGACAAGATTGCTAATTAACCCTTCCTCATTGCTCAAAACCCAGTCCAGAATAGCCTGCTCTCTAGTTGGTTCCTCGACATGTTGGTTCAAAAAACCATCCCACATACATTCCAAGAAATCCTCTTCCTCAGCACCTTTTCCAATTTGGTTCACCCAATCTACATGTAGATTGAAGTCACCCATTATAACTGCTGTTCCTTTATTGCACACATTTCTAATTTCCTGTTTAATACCATCTCCGACCTCACTTCTACTGTTAGGTGGCCTGTACACAACTCCCAACAGCGTCTTCTGCCCCTTAGTGTTACGCAGCTCTACCCATATCGATTCCACATCTTCCCGGCTTATGTCCTTCCTTTCTATTGCGTTAATCTCTTCTTTAACCAGCAACACCACCCCACCTCCCCTTCCTTTATGTCTATCCCTCCTGAATATTGAATATCCCTGAACGTTGAGCTCCCATCCTTAGTCACCCTGGAGTCATGTCTGTGTGATCCCAACTATATCATAATCATTAATAACAATCTGCACTTTCAATTCATCCACCTTATTACGAATGCTCCTTGCATTGACACACAAAGCCTTCAGGCGCTCTTTTACAACTCTCTTAGCCCTTATACAATTATGTTGAAAAGTGGCCCTTTTTAATGCTTGCCCTGGATTTGTCGGCTGCCACTTTTACTTTTCTCCTTAGTACTTTTTGCTTCTACCCTCACTTTACACCCCTCTGTCTCTCTGCACTGGTTCCCATCCCCCTGTTGTGAACTAACCTCCTCTCGCCTAGCCTCTTTAATTTGATTCCCACCCCCCAACCATTCTAGTTTAAAGTCACCTCAGTAGCCCTCGCTAATCTCCCTGCCAGGATATTGGTCCCCCTGGGATTCAAGTGTAACCCGTCCTTTTTGTACAGGTCACGCCTGCGCCAAAAGAGGTCCCAATGATCCAAAAACTTGAATCCCTGCCTCCTGCTCCAATCCCTCAGCCACGTATTTATCCTCCACCTCATTGCATTCCTACTCTCACTGTCGCGTGGCACAGGCAGTAATCCCGAGATTACTACCTTTGCGGTCCTTTTTCTCAACTCCCTTCCTAGCTCCCTATATTCTCCTTACAGGACCTCATCCCTTTTCCTACCTATGTCATTTGTACCTATATGTACCACGACCTCTGGCTCCTCACCCTCCCACTTCAGGATATCTTGGACACGATCAGAAATATCCCGGACCCTGGCACTAGGGAGGCAAACTACCATCCGGGTCTCTGGACTGCGTCCAAAGAATCGCCTATCTGACCCCCTTACTATCGAGTCCCCTATCACAACTGCCCTCCTCTTCCTTGCCCTACCCTTCTGAGCTACAGGGCCAGAGCCCTACCTTCTCCACAAGTGGAATAATCTTCTCTATACTGACCTTATTAAGCTCTTCATCTTAAGTTTCATCTCTCCTCATATATTTCTTGTAAAAGAGGAAAGAGCTACAGTATTTGGCTTGTGAACATGTTACTATATTAATAAATAGAAAGCTTGATTTAATAATTCATAGGATTATTTTAGAACTTGAGTTGGGTTTTAAAATGGTTATGCTCACATCTGGTTTACTAAAAAACTTAAAGGAATAAGATCTGTTATCTTTCCTTGGAGTATTTTTGTTTTTTAAATCGATATCAACATGCCAGGTTATCATAATTTACCAGGTTGGACAGCAGTTCAAGATACCAGTCTACCAACATATCCTAAGTCAAGGATGAGATGATACACAAGAGAATTAATTTTTAAAAAATTTCCTTATAGTCATTGCTTGGTTTCGAATAGAAATTGATTGTGTGTTTGTACTGTATTTGTTTTTGATAAGTGCTGGCATAAGTGCAATGTTTTGGCTTCACATCAGCCTCCAGTTGAACTTTCAAGGTAAGTTTGATTAGTAGATGCAGGAAAGACTTTGGGCCATCACAGGTTGTGTTGCAAACTGCAGGGTACTTAGTCTCTGACCATTTTTTTCAGCTACAATATTCATGTAGTTGTTTCTTTTTGTTGGTGCCTACCCCACCTGGAATGTTGACTATGAGGAATTCAGCAATGCTAATGCTGTTCATTGTCAAGGGGAAGTGTTTAGATTCCATTACACTGGTCACTTCTTGGCACTTGCTACAGCGACCTTGTGGCCCAAGAATTAGTGCACATAGAAATTGATTCGTTATTGATTTGGAGTTGCAACTAAAACAGAACGATGTGCAGTCATCAGCATGTATCTCTACTCCTGACCTTATAAAGGGTGGAAGGTCATTGACAAAATGGCTGAGTGTGGTTGAGCTCAGTCCTTGAATTCCAGCAGTGATGCCCTGGAGCTATGATTGGCATCCAACAGTCACAATTGTTTTCCTTTGTGGAGAGGTTACATTTCAATTCCAGTTGACCTCAGATCCCCTTGAAACCATATTTGATGTATGTGCAGGACAGTCAGTCTTACCTTGCAACTGGAATTTTGCTTTTGTTTTAAGCTGTATTTGAACAAAGCTGTATTTGGGTCTGGAACAAAGTAGGGGAACTTCAATATGCAAGGGGATTGGGAAAATCAGGTTGGTCTCGGATTGTGAGAGAATTTGTTGAATGTTTACAAGATGGCTTTTTAGAGCAGCTTGTTCTTGAGCCTACTTGAGGAAAGGCTATCTTAGATTGGGTGTTGTGTAATAACCCAGATCTTATTATGGAGCTTAATGTAAAGGAACCCTTAGGAGGCAGTAATCATAATATGATTGGATTCATACTGCAATTTGTGAGGGAGAAGCATAAGTTACATGTGTCAGTATCACAATGGATTGAAGTGAATTACAGAGGCATGAGAGAGGAGCTTGCCCAGGTGGATTGGAGGAAGATACTTGCGGGGATGACAGCAGAACATTGATGGCTGAAGTTTCTGGAAATAGTTCACAAGGCACAGGTTAGCTATGTCCCACAGAAGTGGTTTTTAAATGGCAGGAATAGGCAACCGTAACTGACAAGGGAAGTTAAGGACTGCATAAAAGCTAAGAAAAGGGCATATAAGATAGCAAATATGAGTGAGAAGTTGAATGATTGGGAAGCTCTAAAAATCCAACAAAAGGCAACTAAAACGCAATAAGAAGGGAAAAGATGAAATATGAGGGCAAACTAGCCAATAATATAAAGCAAGATATCAAAAGTTTTTTTCAGTTACATAAAGAGTAAACTGGAGGTGAGAGTTGATGTTGGATCACTGGAAAATGATACTGGTGAGGTAGTAATGGGGGATAAAGAAATGACAGATGAACTTGATGGGTACTTTGCATCTGTCTTTGCTGTGGAAGTCACTAGCAGTGTGCCAGTGGTCTGTGAGTGTCAGGGAGCTGGAGTGAGAGCCATTGCTATGACAAAGGAAAAGTGCCAGGCAAACTGAAAGGTCTTAAGGTTGACAAGTCACCTAGACCAGATGGACCACATTCTAAGGTCCTGAGAGAGCTTTCTGAAGAGATAACAGATGCATTAGTCATGACCTTTCACGAATCACTTGATTCTGGCATGGTCCCGGAGGACTGGAAGATTAAAAATGTCACTGCACACTTTAAGAGGAGAGGAAGGCAAAAGAAAGGAAATGAGGCCAGTTAGCTTAAACTTAGTGGTTGGGAAATAGTTGGAGTCTATTATTAAGGATGAGGTTTCGGGGTACTTGGAGACTAATGTTAAAATAAGTCATAGTCAGCATGGTTTCTGTAAATGGAAATCTTGCCCAACAAATCTGTTAGAGCTCTTTGAGGAAGTAATAAACAGGGTGGACAAAGGAGAGGCAGTGGATGTTATTTACTTGTATTTTTAGAAGGCATTTGATTAGGTGCCACACATAAGGCTGCTTAACAAGATCAAATCCTACTGTGTTACGGGAAAGATATTGGCATGGATAGAGGAGTAGCAGAATAGCAGGCAGGAGGCAGTGAGTGGGAATAAAGGGGGCTTTTCTGGTTGGCTGCCAGTGACTAGTGGTGTTCCTCAGGGGTCAGTATTGGGACTGCTACTTTTCACATTTTTTGCCAATCATTTAGATAATGGAATTGATGTCTTTGTGGCAAAGTTTGCAGATGGTATGAAGACAGGTGGAGTGTTAGGTTGTGCTGAGGAAGCAATGTGATTGTAGCAGGAGGACTTGGACAAATTGGAAGAATGGGCACAAATGTGGCAGATGGAATACAGTTCTGGAAAATATATGATTATGCATTTTGGTGAAAGGAACAATAGTGCAGACTATTATTTAAATTAGGAGAAAGTTCAAACATCAGAGGTGCAAAGGGACTTGGGAGTGCTCGTGCAAGACTCTCAGAAGGTTAATTTATAGGTTGTGTCTGTGGTAAAGAACTCAAATGCAATGCTGGCATCTATTTCAAGGGGAATAGAATATAAAAGCAAGGAGATAATGCTGAGCCTTTATATGACACTGGTCAGGCAGCACTTGGAGTATTGTGAAGTTTTGGGCCCTGTATTTCAGAAAGGATGTGTTGACATTGGAGAGAATCCAGCTGGGGTTCACCATGATGATTCTGGGAAAAAAGGGGTTAACATATGAGGTGCAGCAACTTTGGGCCTGTTCTCACTGTAGTTTGGAAAAATGCAGAAGGATCTCATTAAAACATATTGCATGTTGAAAGGACTAGAAAGGGTGGATGTGGAGACAATGTTTCCTATGGAACTAGAGGGCACAGCCTCAAAACTGAGGGGTGACCTTTTAGAACAGAGGTAAGGAGGAATTTTTTTTTTAACCAGAGAGTAATGAACCAGAGAGGCAGAATATAGCAATAATGGTAAGACTCTTGGCAGTATGGAAGATCAGAGGGATCTTGGGGTCCGAGTCCATAGGACACTCAAAGCTGCCGTGCAGGTTGACTCTGTGGTTAAGAAAGCATATGGTGCATTGACCTTCATCAATCGTGGGATTGAGTTTAAGAGCCGAGAGGTAATGTTGCAGCTATATAGGACCCTGGTCAGACCCCACTTGGAGTACTGTGCTCAGTTCTGGTCGCCTCACTACAGGAAGGATGTGGAAACCATAGAAAGGGTGCAGAGGAGATTTACAAGGATGTTACCTGGATTGGGAAGCATGCCTTATGAGAATAGGTTGAGTGAACTCGGCCTTTTCTCCTTGGAGTGATGGAGGATGAGAGGTGACCTGATAGAGGTGTATAAGATGATGAGAGGCATTGATTGTGTGGATAGTCAGAGGCCTTTTCCCAGGGCTGAAATGGCTGTCACAAGAGGGCACAGATTTAAGGTGCTTGGAGGTAGGTACAGAGGAGATGTCAGGGGTAAGTTTTTTACGCAGAGAGTGGTGAGTGCGTGGAATGGGCTGCCGGCAGTGGTGGTGGAGGTGGAAACGATAGGGTCTTTTAAGAGACTTTTGGATGGGTACATGGAGCTTAGATAAATAGAGGGCTATGGGTAAAACCTAAGTAGTTCTAAGGAAGGGACATGTTCGGCACAGCTTTGTGGGCCAAAGGGCCTGTGTTGTGCTGTATGTTTTCTATATTTCTATGAACCTATGGAATGCTCTGCCACTGACTGCGGTGGAGGCCAAGTCCATGGGTATACTTAAGGCAGAAGTTGATAGTTTCCTGGTTGGTCAAAGCATCAAAGGATACGGCAAGAAGGTAGGTGTATGGGGTTGAGTGGGATCTGGGATCAGCCATGATGGGATGGCGGAGCAGACTCAATGGGCTGAATGGCCTCACTCCCATTTCCTACTGGATCACCTATGGAGAGGGAGACATGAGCATCAATTAAAGACAAGGTTGGTCTTAGTTGTGACATTCAGCACAGTTAAGCTTTATACTTTATACTTAATTGTCGCCAAACAATTGATACTAGAATGTACAATCATCACAGCGATATTTGATTCTGCACTTCCTGCTCCCTGGATTACAAATTGATAGTAAATATTAAAAATTTAAATTATAAATCATAACTAGAAAATAGAAAAATGGAAAGTAAGATAGTGCTAAAAAACCGAGAGGCAGGTCCGGATATTTGGAGGGTACGGCCCAGATCCGGGTCAGGATCCGTTCAGCAGTCTTATCACAGTTGGAAAGAAGCTGTTCCCAAATCTGGCCATATGAGTCTTCAAGCTCCTGAGTCTTCTCCCGGAGGGAAGAGGGACAGAAAGTTTGTTGGCTGGGTGGGTCGTGTCCTTGATTATCCTGGCAGTGCTGCTCCAACAGCGTGCGGTGTAAAGTGAGTCCAAGGACAGAAGATTGGTTTGTGTGATGTGCTGTGCCGTGTTCACGATCTTCTGCAGCTTCTTCCGGTCTTGGACAGGACAGCTTCCATACCAGGTTGTGATGCACCCTGGAAGAATGCTTTCTACGGTACATCTATAAAAATTAGTGAGGGTTTTAGGGGACAGGCCACCACTGTTCACCATTTTTTTAATGACTCAACCTGGGATGCACTTGAAACAATAGCCAAGTAAGTTTCAAAGGAAGAATGAGGGGAGCAGAAAGGCCTCACTAATGTATTTCCTTATTCTCCCCAGTTGTACCAGATGATTAATACAAATTCACTGCAGGAGTACTGATATGCTGGAGATTTTATCACTGTAATGTGATATTAAAACAAGAACTACCAACGTGAATGACGTGGACATAGTCTTCTTTGAGGAACAGTCTCCTGGACAGGATCTGTACTTAAGTAAAAAATCTCTGGTAGTCTTTAATTTGTTGACACCTTTTGAAAGCTGGCTGTTATCCTTAACTGTACAGTACTTCAAAAGCCATTCGTTCTTCATTGAGTGCCTTGGAACAAACCAAAGCAGTGAAAGGTGAATGAACTCCAGGTCTCTTCTTTAGCAACTTGCTTTGATTGTTGGTAATGTATTTTAGCATTAACCTTTAATATTCCCTTCACTCGATGGGTATTATGATTAAATCACTGGACTAATAACCCAGATGGTGAACAAGAGCAAATCTGCAGATGCTGGAAATCATAGCACTATACACAAAATGCTGCAGGAACTCAGCAGGCCAGGCAGCATCTATGGAAAAGAGTAAATTCCTGCTCACCATTCACCAATCCTGATGAAGGGCCTCAGCCCGATGCGTCGACTGTTTACTCTTTCCATAGATGCTGCCTGGCCTGCTGAGTTCCTCCAGGATTTTGTATGTATTGATTTAATAATCGTATGTTTAGACTCACAATCCAGATATGAGAGTTTAAGTCCCACCTCAGCAGGTGGGAGAATATACGTTCAGTTAATTAAACAACATGGAATTATGCAGCTAGTGTCAGTAATGGAGCCACTGGATTGTCATAACATCTTTTCTGCTTCACTAGTACTCTCTCTTATCAATCTGGCCTGAGAGAATTCTGAGGCCCTATTACAACATGGTTCACTGTTAACTGCTTAGCTAAAGGGGGACAACAAGTATCTCGGGTGTACTAAATTTCTATGATAAACAAAGTAAGACCGGACTGATAACCTGGTATCAATCTAGGCACTGAATTCAGATGCATCAAAGGCATGCAGTGCTCTGTTAACCTTTCAAAGTACAATATATTGCTCTTCAGATTGTTTTTATTACCCAAGCAACTAGCATTAGGAATAAATGGGTCCATTTCAAGGTAGCAGGTGGTAGCTAGTGGGGCACTGCAGGTGTTGGTGCTTAGTCCTCAGTTATGCAAAATATTTGGAAGATTTTGCTGCAGGAACAAAACTGTCTAAGTTGAGTTTATTGACATATGCACAAGTACATGTAGGTTCAGCAGCAATGAAAAACTTGCTTGTAACAGCATCATAGGCTATAAGATACAAATTCAAAAGAGACAGAAATTACAGGTTAAAAGCATTTTTTACACAAAAGAATGCAATTAGAACAAAAGCAGAACGAGGTGGATTGCATTGCACAGTGACCAAAGTGGCCACAGTGTTGCTGCTCTGAAGTGGTGATTAAGGTTTTCCAGGTTTGGTCAAGAACCAAATGGCTGAAGGGAAAAACAGGTCTTGAACTGGAAGTGCAGGATTTCAGGCTTCAGAAGGTAATATTTCAAAGTTTGCCACTGATATTAAACCACTTGGGATGTACATGTTGAGAAGCATGTAATGAGGGTACAACCAGAATGAGCAAAGGGGCAAAAATAAGGCAATTGTAGTAGAACTTGGATAGATTTGATGTGATTTATTTTGACAAAAAAAGAAAGGTATCTTTTTACTAAAATCCTGTTAGGTTCAGACGTGTTGGTTTACAGAGAGATTTGGTCTTATACCAAATATCTTGCATCCAATATCCTGACCAGGAGATTTGCTAATGCTACTTGGGAGAGTGTAAAATAGCTTTGCAGGGTAGGCGGCTGGGAACTGGAGCACCAGATCAGTAAGGGAAGGATCGACCGGAAGGTAGATGTCAGGGTAAGTAAAATAAATAAAGGCATCTGTTAGTCTTGCAAGACCATGGATCTGCACCCGGAAAGTCTTCACTCTTCAGGGCGCAGGCCTGGGCAAGGTTGTATGGAAGACCTGCAGTTGCCCATGCTGCAAGTCTCCCCTCTCCACGACACCGATGTTGTCCAAGGGAAGGATATTAGGACCCATACAGCTTGGCACCAGTGTCATCGCAGAGCAATGTGTGATTAAGTGCCTTGCTCAACGACACAACACACTGCCTCAGCTGGGGCTCGAACTCACAACCTTCAGGTCGCGAGTCCAATGCCTTAACCACTTGGCCACGTGCCCACATGTGGAAGGTATTAAAAGGTAAAATCGAAATAACAATATGATGGGTCGGATAGTTTGAAGTATATATTTTAATGTTAGGAGTATTATGAGTAAGGGTGATGAACTTACAGCATTAGAAACCTTCCTTGATACACTTAAATTCTATCTCATCTAAACCCCTTGCAATTGAAATCCCCATGGCAACCACCCTATTACTTTTGCACATTCCCTTAATCTGATTACATATCTGTTCCTCAATGTCCCAGTGGTATAAGACCAAATCTCTCCGTACGCCAACACTTCTGAACCTAACAGGATTTTAGTAAAAAACTACCTTTCTTTTTTTGTCAAAATAAGTCACATATCCAAGTTCTACTACAATTGCCTTATTTTTGCCCCTTTGCTCATTAGTACATGGAACTAAGATGTTGTAGCCATTACTGAAACTGGTTGAGAGAGGGGCAGGAATGGGTGATTAATGCATCAAAGATTTAGAAAAGATAGAGAAGGAGGTAAAAGAGGTGGCAGCATTGCAGAACTAACCAGGGACAATATCACAGCTGCGCTCAGGGGAGGCGTAATAGAGGGATCAGACACTGAGTCCATTTGGGTAGAACTCAGGAACAGGAAGGGTGCAAACACACTGATGGGATTGTACTACAGACCCCCTGATGGCCACTAGGACATTGAGGAACAGATATGTAATCAGATTAAGGAAATGTGCAAAAGTAATGGGGTGGTTGTCATGGGGATTTCAACTGCAAGGGGTTTAGATGAGGCAGAATTTAAGTGTATCAAGGAAGGTTTCTAATCAATATGTGGATGGCCCATTGAGAGGAGGGGCTGTACTGGACCTGGTGTTGGGTAATGAGCCCAGCCAGGTGAATGACCTTTCAGTGGGTGAACAGTGACCACAACTCCTTAACTTTCAGGATAGCTATAGACAAGGATAGGTATGGTCCTTGTTTATATTAGTGTAGGGCAAATTACGAGGGCATTAGGCAGGAACTAAGATGAGTTCATTGGAAACATCTTTTTTCTGGCAAGTCCACATCAGACACGTGGCGGGTGTTTAAAGTTCAATTGCACAGAGTACAGGAAAGGTCTGTTCCTGTCAGAAGGAGGGACAGGGATGGATAGATAAGAGAACCTTGGATGTCCAGAGAGGTGATGAATTTAATCAAGAAGAAAAAGGAAAAGTATGTAAAGCTTCGTAAGTCAGGATCAAGCAAAGCATGTGAGGAGTATAAAGAACTGATCTCTGATCCCATTCAATCTCAAACACCTGCCTTCTCACCAGATCCTTTGACACCCTGACCAGTCAGGAAATTACCAATTTTCTCTTTAATTATACCCACAGTCTTGGCCTCCACAGCTGTTTGTGGCAGAACATTCCACAGATTCACTACTCTCTGGCTAAAATAATTCCTCCTTACCTCTATTATAAAGGGTCATCCCTCAAAGTTGAGGCTGTGCCCTCTAGTTCTGGACACCACCACCATAGGAAACTTCCTCTCCATGTCCACCATATCTAGTCATTTCAACATACGGTAGGTTTTAGTGAGATACCGCCCCCCCCCCCCCCGGTATTCTAAATTCCAGTGAGTACAGGCCCAAAGCTGCCCAACAGTCATCATATGTTAACCCCTTCATTTCTAGAATAATCCTTGTGAACCTCCTTTGGACTCTCTCCAAAGACAACAAATCCTTTCTGAGATATGGGACCCAAAATTGTTGGCAATACTCTAAGTAGGGGCTGCCTAGTGTCTTATAAAGCTTCAACATTATCTCCTTGTTTTTAATATTCTGTTCCCCTTGAAAGAAATGCCAACATTGCACTTGCCTTCTTTAGCACAGACTTAACATGTAAATTAACCTTCTGGGGGTCTTGCATGAGGTCTCCTAACTCCCTCTGCACTTCTAATGTTTGAATTTTTCTCTCCATTTAGATAATAGTCTGACTTTTGTTCCTTTACCAAAATGCATTATCGTATATTTCCCAACACTGTATTCCATCTGCTACATTTTTGCCCTTTCTTCCAATTTGTTCAAGTACTTCTGCAATCACATGGTTTCTTCAACACTACCTACATCTCCACCGATCTTCGTATCATCTGCAAACTTTTCCACAAAGCTATCAATTCCACTATCTAAATCACTGACAAACAATCTGAAAAGTAACAGACCCAATACTGACCCCTGAGGAACACCACTAATCACTGGCAGCCAATAAGAGAAGACCCTCTTCATTCCCACTTACTGCCTCCTGCCTGTCAGCCATTCCTCTATCTATGCCAGTACCATTACTGTAACACAATGGGAATTTATCTTGTTAAGCAACCTCACCTGTGGCACCTTATCAAATGCTTTCTGAAAATCCAAGTAAATGACATCCACTGCCTTTCCTTTGTCCAGCTCCAATTGTTACCTCCTTGAAGAACTCTAACAGATTTATCAAGCGAGATTTCCCTTTCACAGAAACCATGTTGATTTTGACTTATCATTAGTCTCCAAGTACCCCAAAACCTCATTCTTAATAATGGACTCCAATACTTTCCCAAGCACTGAGGTTAGGCTAACTGGCCTCTAATTTCCTTTCTTTTGCCTTCCCCCGTTCTTAAAGAGTGTAGTGACATTTGTGATTTTCCAGTCCTCTGGAACCATGTCAGAATAAAGCAATTCTTGAAAGATCATCACCAATGGATCTGCTATCTCTTCAGCAACCTCTTTCACAACTCTGGGATGTAGTCCATCTGGTCCAGGTGACATCTATCTTAAGACCTTTCAGTTTGTCTGACACTTTTTCCTTTATAATAAACAGCAAAGGCACTCCCTCCTGCTCCCTACCATTCATGGACTTCCGGCACACTGCTCGTGCCTTCCACAGTGAAGACTGATGCAAAGAACCGAGTAAGTTCATCTGCCATTTCTTTCACCCCCATTACTATCTCAGCAGCATCACTTTCTAGTGGTCCAATCGCTCACCTCCCTTGTACTTCTTATCTAACCGAAAAGAACTTCTGATACCCTGCTTTATATTATTGGCTAGTTTGCCCTCATATTTCATCTTTTCCATTCTTATAGCTTTTTTTTAGTTGTTTTTTGTTGGAATTTAAAAAGTTCACAGTCATCCAGCTTCCCACTCACTTTTGCTGTATTATATGCCCTTTCCTTGGCATTTTTGCAGTCCTGGTAAATCTTTTATTTTTGTTTAAATTTTGAAACACAGCGCAGAATAGGCCCTTGCGACCCTTCAGGCTGTGCAAACCAGCAACCCCCTTTAACCTTAACCTAGTCATACAGCAATTTGCAATGATTAATTAACCTACCCAGTATACCTTTGAACTGTGGGAGGAAACCAGAGCACCCAGAGAAAGCTCACAAATTCCACGGGGAGGACAGAGACTCCTTACAGAGGATGCCAATGAACTCTGAATTCTGATACCCGAACTGTAATAGCTTCCCGCTAACCGCTACGCTACTGTGGCACCCCACAGGGTTCTCTGCACCCTCTCTAAATCTACCACACCCTCCCTAAAGAGGCAACAAGAAATGAACTCCAAGTGTGCTCTAACCAGAGTTTAATAGAGCTGCAACATTACCTTGCGGCCCTTGAAATTAACCCCCTTACTAATGAAGGCTAGCATACAATTCGTCTTCTTAACCACCCTATCAACTTGCCCAGAAACTTTGAGGGTTATGGATCTGGATCCCAAGATCCCTCTGTTTCAACACAATGGTAAGAATCCTGCCATTAACCTTGTATTGTGGCTTCAAGTTCAATCTTCCAAAGTGTCTCATTTCACACTTCATCTTTATATACATACAACAAATATCAGCCACCAGTCAAAAACTAAACTTCTTACATAAACTGATGTGAAACAGTCTGTGGCTACTTTTATTATTTTACCAAAAATATATTAAAAAGTTAAATCAATGCACACAAGGAGTTGAAAATGATTCTTCAGCTCACTGCTAGGATCAGCTCTGGAAGAATAAAAAAGAACTCATGAGGCAAAACAAAACATGTTCTGTCATTTTCCTGAAATACCTTTGTTCAATTATAATGTAACGGATGGAAGGAGACGATAGAAAGAGTGTTTGATCAACAGTCGAGAAGTGGGTAATGAAAACTCTGCACTTCCTAACTTGCTCTTTTAAAATTAAATGTGTGGGACCTGTGGACAGTGTGTAGGATGAAGCATACATTGAACCTTCCAGAATACAGTCAGACAGAGATAGCAGACTTTACACATGGCACGGAGATTACACACCTAACAATGGTGCCTCAGTCATTTTTACTTAAGGAAGGACATCTTTATTTTCAATTATCTACCATGGCTTTAGCTAATGTATTGGGTAACACTGAACCTGGTTACACAGGGATATTGTCATATCAGTTCAGCTAACTATTTTTTATGGAGCTCTATAAGTTGGCTCTTATCAATAACCAGTGGGAAATGATGACATGATACTGTATCAAGATCAGTTGTCTGCCCAGAGTTCATTGTTGCCATTTCATGGCCAGGTTTTCTACATTGTAACCAGTGCTTCACCTCCAGAACACCAATGTGCTTAATAATTAAATACATCCTTCCTGATTTTAAAATATAGTATTAATCTCAACCAAGTGCTTTAACCACTAGATATTTTTAATTAACTATTCAATGCCTGTTTGTAATTTGCAGTAACTGTTACTATGGCAACCATTTGGAATATTTATCCCAATTTATCTGGGGAATATAAGAGCAGCACTGTGATCCAAAGTCAGATTGATGAAGATAATCAAAGAACAGATTCTCAGATACAGTAATATTAAACACATTTTTTTAAAGTTTTCATTAATTTTATCTTACTCCCTTAAATTCCTCTCCTGCAGCTTGGAGACATTTTAATAAAATTAAAGCTTCTGCTTTAACAGTCACGAAGACAGGCCCTTCGGCCCACTGATTTCAGTCTAACCATCAGCGACCTATATATATTAATCCCACTTCCCGTTAACCCCCCACCCCTCCATTCTACCACTCACCTACACATGAGGCAATTTACAGTCTGCTTTAAGATGTGGACGATCACCAGAGTACCCACAGCAAACTGACACAATCACAGGGAATACATACAAATTCCAAAACGATAGGGCCCGAGGTCAGGATGGAACTCGGGCTGCTCAAGCTACAAGACAGCTGCTCTAGCAACGGCACCTCTGTACTGCCCAGAGTCTTATTCCCTGTACTTCAAATGTAAAAATGGAATGCCTCCAATTAAACATGTATGAAATGAATTTGAAACTGCACGGTTCTCTTAGGATCATAAGATATGGGAACAGAATTAGGCCATTTGACCCACACAAGTCTGCTTCGCCATGAAATCATGGCTGAATGCTTTTGAACCCTATTTTTCTGCCTTCTCCACATAACCTTAACCCCCTCACCAATCAAGAACCTTGGTCTCAATAATCATCTGTGGCAATTAATCCCACAATTAATTTTAAGGCTGAAGAAATTTCTTATCTCAGTTTTAAAGATATATCCCTTATTTCTAAGGCTATGCTTTGTATCCTATGCTTTCCTTCTAATGGCAGCATCCTCTCCACATCCAGAATCGCATTTCAGAATCTGGCAGGTTCTAGATGTGCTGTTACGGGGTGACCATCACCTATGCACTGATCTCCAGGTGCACTCACTTAGTAACTTGCTCAGATCCCAGAGGTAACCAGGACTGGTATTCTGCTACTGAGGCACACAGCAGACCAGAGGTGGGCTTTATACACTTGAGGAGAAGGCATAAAGGGAGACACACACATCATGAAAATCAGCTGAGAAACAGCAGATGCTGGAGAACTAACGTACCAGAAAGTGTTAGAAACACTTAGGCAGCATCTGATGAAAGAGAAGCAGATTACATTTCAGGTTGAAACCCCTTTGCTAGAAATGAGGAACAGAGATAAGCTTTGCAGAGAAGGCAGGAGCAGCATGTGTAGAACAAAAGGAGCATCTTCGTCGAGTACAATAAGGTCAGATGGATTAATGGGAACAGTTAGAGGGTTAACATTACAGAATGCAGAATAAAGTGTGGCAGTTACAGTGAAAGTACAGTGCAGTAGACAATGAAGAGCGCAATCATAATGAGGTAAGTAGTGAAGGTCAGGAGTTCATCTTATTGCACTAGGGAAGCATTCAATAGTCTTATAATAGCGGGTCGGATATACCATGGAAGGTCAGCATGTGACCCTGTACAGCCAGTACTGTAATCAGTATCCAGGCAGGGCTCCAATCTGGGCAAGGTGCAAGGTTTACAGATACACTGCCAAAAAAGACTAGAATGATGGTCAAGAGTACCACTGATTAGAAAGCAGACTGTTGAAATGAAGTTAACCCCAATTTACTTCCTACCTGCTCCCAATAAACTTGGTCCCATCTCCAAGGAGAGGTAAAATCTGTCTGATCACAGCTCCTGAGGTCCAACTACGTGGCAATTATCCAAGTTACTTCAGAAGGTCAGCTGTCAGTACCAGGTGCCTTTGATTACTGACACAAAATTAATCAGTGAGGATTTAAACTACACAAGGTTTATCCCATGGGACAACCTTATTGAACACCAATTTACTGAAGTTCAGAATCAAAGCCAGTAGCAGATGGAACCTAATATGGCAACCAGAAACTTGGTGAAAGCAGCTTTTGGTTTTAGATTGATTGAAATTTCTGACAAGCTTTTGATGGAATTCCTGTTGTGTTTATTTTGAGATCCCAGTAACGGGGAAGAGTTGAACCCCCAGCAAAGATGACTATGCAAGGAAGAAGTCAATAAGTGTGAGCTCTGTGAGCTGGAGGGATGTAAGAAATTATTTTCACAAAATGGAAGTAGGGAGGTGGAAGAGGAGAAAATGTTGACTGCAAATCGAAAAGAGATGGAAGATAAAAGGTTAAAAAAATGTCCGTTTTCCTGAGGAACTAAATATAGGAGGGGTGTTACATTGTACTTTATTTCAGACAGTAGGTTGCAGAGAGCAGAAGACCAAAGGGAAAAACATGACATTAGTCAAGTCCAGCAAATAAGAACTTGAAGACTTAATTCTTTGCCTTGCTATACATGCTAACTTCCATGCTGGATAAACATATTGTATGAACACCGATTTGTCCTGCACGCATCTTGTGATCACATTAGGAATAGTAACTCAGATGATTCCGAAAGCAGGTTTATCTCCTTTCGTGTTGATCCTGAATCTGGTGAGATTTTGTTTCCACCCATTATTGACCTGTGTGTAGTCCAACAGACTGCTCTATAAATGTAATGCACTGAACTTGCCTTGTAGTCAGTAAATTAAGTGATGTGTTACCTTGAATCTTACAAGATATTGAAGTCAACATTGACATACTGTAAATTAATCACTCCATATTAAAACTTAGCACAATACATAATGAAAAGAATAACAACTAACTGGGGAAGTCTTTTCCAAAGGTGCCAGACATTGATCGGGGTATTAGCTTGGTATAGGGACGGTGGGATGTGGAAAAGCTGACCTCTCACAGTAGTGCAGCTGCTAGAAGACTAGTTCAAGGAGACAGAAACCATCTGTACAAAATCTTTTTTAAAAGTCCACATTTGGTCATAAAAACTAAAATGAAGACCCACGGCCCAAAATGAAGAGCAGTTTCGAGGGGTGTAAGGGTCAAAAAATAACAGATGAAACAAGGTCAAATGAGATCAAGTGTTGGAAGTTGAAAGGTAACGATTTCAGGAACTTTGTGGGTACCACATTTCAGGACTCCTAGCAGAGAATACAAAAGTAGGGTAATGAGTTTTAATATCAGCATTTGGGAGAATGCAAGGAACTGGGAGAGTAATATATAGATTTTTTTATTGCCAAGTTTAATTCACACTCAATGCAACTAGTTTCAGGATTTTACAAGTAAAAAAAAGATCCTCCTTCAGATTATGTACTATTACAGGCAAACACTTAAATCACTGTGCCATGTGATCCCCAGGAGTTCTCGGTCCCCGCTGACTTGCATTGGGACACCAGCATGAGTCTACAAGAGGTCTACTATACAGTGTAGCATTCATGTGAAGAGTGATTTTTCTTATACAGGATATCCTCAGGTAATGAATAGGTTACAGATGGCTGTAAGTAGATCTTGTCCATAAATTGGAAAATACACAAAAGCCACTCAAATTGACTTCTGAAGTTAATAGTACAATGGAGTTTTTGGATATAATTTGGATGTTCTTTAACTCAGGGAAGTCTGGTATAGGGTGAACACCTCTGAAACAGTTAAATTATCACTAATGCTGCAATGCAGGACTACTCTCTAAAGCATCAAACATAGTGCAGTGGGTGACATTCTTGCCCCTGCTGCACTTCTTACATTACAACAGCAACTATACTTCAAACATTTGTTACTGGTTGTGAAGAGTTTAGGGCAACCCAAGGTCATTAAAGGCACCACATAAATTCAAGCTTTATCAATATTTATATTTTGAAGGTGCTATTTAAAGATCGGTTTATAGAACATTTCAAATTCTTCTCTATTTATAGCAAGCAAAATGATTTTCCAGTGACTTTTTATCACCCTAAAGGGCACAGCTGCACTTGTGAGACAGCACATTTTAAAGGTTCAGAAACAGAAGTGAACTAGGAAATAATTCCCTGCTAATTAATTTTGGCCTTGCAAGCAGATATTTACAGACACAGGCAACTTTACAATATCATTCCTTGTCAAAAACAATTCCCTTCCAATTGGCCTCAAGAATTGGAATAAACAGGCTTGTTGACCTGAATGAAAATAATTACCTTAACCAGCGTCACCTGATCCTGACTTACATGGTCTAACATTCCTATCACGTTAAATGGTCATCCAACAAACATGCCTAACTCTCTTACATGTTACCAAATGATCATCATGTACGTGTACCACAGAAGAAGACCTTCTGTCCACTGTTCCTTTGCTGTCTTTGAAATGTCCAATCAGTTGCATCCTCAGCATTACACTAATGCCTCCTACCTACACCATGTCCATATCCCTCCATCTTCCTTACATCCACGTGCCTATCTAACATCTCTTAAAAGCCTCTAGTGTATTTGCCTCTACCACCATACCAAGCAGTGCATTCCAGGCATTCAACCTTACCCCTCACATCTCCTTTGAATCTACCACCCTCTCACCTTCAATGCATGTTGTCTGGTATTAGACAGTTCTACCCTGAGAAACAGATACTCCCTGTCCCTGTCTATGCCTCTCATAATCTTATAAACTGTTATCAGATCTCTCCTTAGCCTCCTTCGCTCCAAAGAAAACAACTCAAGTTTGTCCAGTCTCTCATGATAGCACATGCCCTCTAAACCAGGCAGTATCCTGGTAAACTTCTTCTGCACCTTCTCCAAAGCCTCAACATCCTTCCTACAATGGGGCGAGCAAAACTGTAAGCAACACTCCAGATGTGACCTAACCAGAGTTTTATAAAGTTGCAACATAATCTCTTGAATTTTGAACTAAATGCCTTGACTATTAAAAGCAAGAATCCCATTAGCCTTCTTAACCACTTGTAACCACTTTCAAGGAGCTATGAACTTGGATTCCAAGATCTCTCTGCTCAGCAACACTGTTCAGGACCTTTCCCTTAAAAGTGTACTGTTTCCTTGTATTTGCCCTCCCAAGGTGCAACACTTCACAATTATCTGGGTTAAACTCCATCTACCATTTCTCAGCCACATCTGCAACTGATCTATATTGTGCTGTATTCTTTACCAGTCTTCTACACTATCCATAACTCCACCAATCTTGGTATCATCCACAAATTTACTAACCCACCCATCTACATTTTCATCCAGGTCATTTATATACATCACAAACAGCATAGGTTCCAGCACAGATTCCTGTGGAACACCATTAATTACAGACCTCCAGCTCAAATAAATCTCTTCAACCACTACCCTTTGTTTTCTATGCACAAGCTAATTCTGAATCCAAACAGTTAATTCACTGCGGACCCCATGTAATCTTCTGGATTAGCCTCTCATGAGAAACTTTCTCAAACACCTTACTAAAATTCATATAGACAATATCGACCGTCCTACCCTCATCAATCTCTCTCATCACCTTGCCAAAATTCTCAATCAAGTTGATAAGACATTTCTGGCCCCGCAGAAAGCCATGCTGGCTCTCCCCAATTAGCCAAGGGGTTTCCAAATGCTCATATATCCTACCCCTAAGAATTGTCTCCAGCAACCTCCATGCAACTGATCTGAAACTCTTCGATGTACAGATCCCAGGATTTTACCTTGTTCCCTTCTTAAATAGAAGTACAACATTAGCCACTTGTCAGTCCTCCAGGACTGGTCAAGGCCCAGCAATCTCGTCTCTAGCCTCCTTCAATAACCTGGGGTAAATCCCACCAGGCCCTGGGGACTTATGCACCTTAATACTCATTAGGAGGCCCAGCACTTCCTTCTCCTTGACCTCTGAACACCCCAGTGTATTTATACACTCAGCACTGATCTCCTGGTCCTCCATCTCCTTTTCCTTGGTAATTACTGAAGCAAAGTACTCATTAAGTATTTCAATCACATTTTCTGCATCCAAGCAAATGTTCCCTCCCCCTTATCCATGAATGGTTTCACCCTTTCCCAAATTATCCTCTTGCTCTTGTATAGAATGCCCTGGGATTCACCTTAATTCTACTTGCCAAGGTCTTTTTATGGCTGCTCCTGGCTTTCCTAATTCCCTTCTTCAGTTCTTTTCTCTGATCTCTGAGGAGTATAAAGAACTCTGATCCGGGATCAACCATGATGGAATAGCAGGGCAGATTCGATGGGCTGAATGGCTTAATTCTGCTCCTATGTCTTATGGTCTTAATACTGGAGTAGATTTATATAGGCCGACACTAAATTTTGGGCTGAAGGGGCTGTACTTTCTCTGGTCTATATTCTATTACAAAGAATGATGTGATTCTCTAAATCTGGAGCCCTCTGAAGAACAAGGTACATAGAACTAAAATTGAGAGAATTTTGAGCCAGAATTAACACAGTAACATGGAGCAGTGAAATTAAAAGGGAAATTAAAGAAAATCAGGAAAATAAAAGAGGGAAAAACCCCAATGAGTAAGGAAAATCCGAAGTACATAAAGAGCAAAAGGACAAGTTAGGGAAGAGTAAGCTATTTGGGTCCAAAACATAGTCTGTATGTAGAGGTGCAGGATGTGAGAAAGTTCTAGATGAATATTTTATCCTCACAACAGGGAGACGGTCCCCATGTTGTAGTTAAGGGGATGTTAGACCCAAAAAAAAGATAGTGAATGAGTAAGTTTTAAGGATTTTATCATCTTGAAAGTGGATGGATTGTGAAGGCTGGATGAAATATATCCTGGCTATTTGTGAAGCAAGAAGGGAGGTGGAATGCGGACGCACTGAGTACAACTTTTTATACCCATCTGGCTGGAGGAGTGATATCATTGAATTGTTACTGAGGAGAAGATGGCGGCGCAATGCAGCTCGCAGCAGCCACTCCGTTGGTGATGTCTGTTATTTGTCAAGTAGGGTGCCGTGCACAATCCTGATTTGATGGAGACGGACGTGAGAGCACGGAGGAACATCTGGTGAAACTTTTGAAATGCCTGTTTCGCTGCTGCTGCTACTGTGTGGTCCAGAATCTCCGGAGAAGGCCCCGAGTCCTCAGCTTTGCTTGTTGCTCGGCGGTCGGGGCGGGGTCGAAGCGCTCAGCAGAGGATGGTGCTTGGAGAGGCTATGTCGGAGGGGCTGGTCGGAGGCTCGAAGATTTCGGACAGACTCAGAGTCCGCTGCGGTCGGGTGCTTCCAATGGTGCTGCATCGGCAAGTTTGCGGCGCTTGGAGGTTCATGGTGGGGAGAGCTTCTCCCTTCTTCCGCCTGTGTGAGATGATGAGTCTACCGGGACTTTGAGACTTTTTTTTACCGTGCCCATGGTCTGCTCTTTATCAAGTTATGGTATTGCTTGGCACTGTTGTAACTATATGTTATAATTATGTGGTTTTGTCAGTTTTAGTCTTGTTGGTTTGTCCCGTGTTTTCTTGTGATATCATTCTGGAGGAACGTTGTATCATCTTTTAATGCATGCATTTCTAATGACAATAAACAAGGACTGAGTGTCCTCATAATCTAATCTAATCTACTGTCATACTGTTGTTCTAAAAAAGGCGCAAGGTAAACAAACCAATTGCCTTCTTGACTTTAACCTATTTAAAGTCAATAATTGGAAACCAAGGGATACTTCATTTAAAGGATACAGAAACTATAGAAGTGAAGCAAAGCAGCAGTAAGGTCATGGACCCTATACAGATGACAGAACAGGATGTGCTTGCTGTTTTGAGGCACATTGGGGTGGATAAATCCCCTTAACAAGGTGCTCCCTCTGACAAAGAACTTCCTCGGACCCTGCAGGAGGCAAGTGCAGAAATTGCAGAGGCCCTAGCAGAGATATTTAAATCATCCTTAGCAACAGGTGGGGTAGCGGAGGATTGGGAGATAGCTAATGTTCTGCTGTTGAAGAAAGATTCTAAAAATAAACCAGGAAATTATAGTCCAGTGAGCTTGACGTCGGTAGTGGGAAAGTTATTGGAAGGTATTCTAAGGGACTGGATATATGAGTATGGATAGACGTGGACTGATGAATGAAAGCCAGCATGGCTTTGTGCATGGTAGGTCGTGTATAGCCAATCTTACGGAGTTTCTCGAGAAAGTTATCAGGAAAGTTGATGAAGGAAAGGCAGTGGATGTCGTCTACATGGACTTTAGGAAGGCATTGACAAGGTCCTGCATAGGAGGCTGGTCAAGGAGGTTCAGCCACTTGGCATTCGGGATGAGGCAGTAAACTGAATTATTTATTGGCTTTGTGGGAGAAGCCAGAGATTGGTAGTAGATGGTTGCCTCTCTCTGACTGGAGGCCTGCCACTAGTGGAGTGCCGTAGGGATCAGTGCTGGTTTCATTGTTGTTTGTCGTCTATGTCAATGATCTAGATGATGTGGTTAACTGGATCAGCAAATTTACGGATGGGATGTAGTGGACAGCGAGAAAGACTATCAAAGCTTGCAGTGGGATCTGGACCAGCTGTTAAAAAGGGCTGATAAAAGACAGTTGGAATTTAATGCCGACTGGTGCGAGGACCAACCAGGGCTGGTCTTGCACAGTAAACAGTAGGGCACTCAGGAGTGTGGTAGATCAAAGGATTTGGGAATACAGGTCCATAATTTATTGAAAGTAGCGTCACAAGTAGCAGGTAGATAAGGTCATTAAGAAAGATCTCAGCACATTGCCCTTTGTAAGTCTAAATATTGAGTACAGGAGATGTGATGTGATGCTGAGATTGTATAGGATGTTGGTGAGGCCTCATTTGGAGTATTGTGCAGTTTTGATCGTCTACCTATGGGAAAAATGTAAAAAAGATTGAAAGAGTACAGAGAAAACTTACAAGGTTGTTGCAGGGACTGGAGGACCTGAGTTGTAAGGAAAGATTGAATAGATTAGGGTTTTATTCCTTAGAATATAGAAGATTGAGAGGAGATTTGATACAGGGATACAAAACTATGAGGGGTATAGATAAGGTAAATGCAAGCAGGTTTTTCTACTGAGGTTCGATGGGACTACAACTGGAGGTCATAGGTTAAGAGTGAAAAGTTTAAGGGGATCAGGAGGGAAAACTTCTTCACTCAGAGGGTTGTGAGAGGGTAGAACAAGCTGCCAGCATAAGTTGTGCCTGTGAGCTTGATTGCAATGTTTAAGAGAAGTTTGGATAGGTACGTGGATGGCTACAGTCTAGGTGTAGGTCGATAGGACTAGACAGTTTATATGATTCAGCATGGACTAGATGGGCCAAAGGGTCTGTTTCTGTGTTGTCCTTTTTTATGACTCCATGACTATGTTAATTAGTGACAGTTACAATAGATTAATTAAGGATAGGTTGTGTCTGATTAATCTGAATGAGTTCTTTGAGACAGTGACAGGGAAGGTGAATTAGAGCAGTGTATTTAGTATAGTATGCATGGCTTCCAAAAGCAGACGGATCAAAAAAGTAAAAGGTAATGGAATTCTCCAGAGTGTGGTGGCAAAATGTATCCAGATGTGGCTCAATAGCAGGAAGCAAAGGTTCTGGTCATCACATTGCCAAGTGTAACATCCTGGAAAAGGTTTTACTGCTAATGTTGTAATTGTCTTTCTGTAGAAGCAGTGTTTGGTTTACTGAGGGAGATAAGGGATGCTTAGGAATGTGGGCCATCTAATCAGGAGAGTGGAATAGGGAGAAAGTTCTGGAGTAGGTTGGGGAAGCGGTTTTGTGACTGACACTGGCAGTAGGTCTTTGTCTTTGTTCAGTGGGTGATGAAGAGAGAAGACACTGGAGCCAACCAGTCGTAGGGTTCAATCCGGTGGGGAAGCACGATGTGACAGAGCCCAGGTGCAGAGGTCTGCCGAGGATCGGTGAATGTGGCTTTTGGAAGATTTGAGCTCCAACCTGTGTATGTTTGACTGATTAATTATAATGGGCCCTTTTATTTTATACCTTTCTTTTCTTTACTAACTCTTTGGTTAAGGTAACATTCACAAATATACTGCTTTATAATTGTATGCAGTGTGTGACCTGTTATTTCATGCTGACTAGCTTTTGTGGGGTAGTAAATCACACAGCATTCACACAAACCGAGGTTTCGATGGGCGACACATTCCAACCCCACGGATTTGGCGGGACCAAAGTCGTAACACCTTGGAAGTACGGAGCCGGAGAAAGGTGGGTTAGTCATCACGGAATCCAGTGGCTGCTAGCGAAGGGTTAACGAGCTGCATTTCTAGAGATGCCTAGAAAAAGGAGGTTTCACAAGAAAGATGTGGTTCCACAGGAGAGACTGCAGAGGAGACTTAGGAAGATGTTGTCAGAGGCAGGGAAATTGTATCAGCTAACTATTTTATGGAGGAACTCAGCCATTGAGCAGCATGTGCGAGGGAAAAGAACTGTCATCATTTCAGATCAAAACCCTATGTCAGGAAAATTAGTTTTCTTTTGAACAGAATTTCAAGTTTCATATTTACTTATCATTCAACCATACATGAATATAGCCAAATGAAACAACGTTCCTTCTGGGCCAAGGTCCAAAACAGATTACCAACAGCACATAACATATCGTGCACGTAACGATTCCAGAAAAACCTTACAGTCACAAAGAGGGGGAGAAATGTATAGCCCACATCCCTGAGTTGTTCTGGTACAATTTGTTCTTCCACCAAGTAAACACCGGAGGGCAGCACCGAGTAAACACCGGAGGGCAGCACCGAATAAACACTGGAGGGCAGCACCAACAGGAGGGACCAGCCCCCAGTGGCACACAGCCATCTCCAGCATCTCCTTCACCGGTGACCACATCAGGAGACTTAGAGGCATTAGGGCCTTGTCCACGCAACATCTGAGGCACCGCGGCTCCCTCCACCGCTGGTCTTGCCAAAGAACCATTGAACGCATTGGACCATGCACCGTCTCAGCACAATGGTACTCAACAAGTCCAGGTGACAACACAATAACGGTATGCAATAAGTCCATCTCCATTGCTATTGAGCAATTCACTGACGGGATAGTCCTGCAGTGCTTGATGTTTTTAGTATCCAGTAATGACCTGTGATTGTAAAAGACATACAGGACAAATAAATACACTTTTGAGTGGCTGCTGTGTCTGAGCGTGCCGTCATCTTACCAAAATCTCCTAGGAGAAGATTGAGGGAGGCTTAACTGAGGTGCACAATGAAGGGTCCCAATGGAGTAAATAGGAAGAATCTCTTGCCTTCAGCTGAGGTTAAAATCAAGATAGATTTAAAATAATTGATGGAAGAATTAGCTTGGAGATGAGCTAACATTTTCACAACCAAAGATTAGCAGAGGTCTGGAATTCTCTGCTTGTGGAAGTAGAAAATGGTGTATTTGTCCAGTGTATGGTATCTCTGGGTTATGGAAGGATTCTGTTCTTAAGAACTGTCTATATGTTTATTTCTCAATTGTTTTCTATGTAACTCATATTGCGTTGCTCTACATACAGTTGCCATAATTTATTTCACTGGCCATTCACCATCATTAAGCTAATGGAATATGCACTGTATTCAGTCATTAATGAATCCCATGAAACATGTTATTATTGCTCTCTTGAAAAATGCTTTAAAAATATCTGGGCCAATCCATGTAAGTCAAATTTTCATAAGTCAGGTCATTTGTAACCCAGGGAGACCCTGTGCACTTGAACACCCATGAGCTAGAAGAAACTTTAGGTTTGCTGAACTCTTTTATATCTATATATATAATATGTGTGTGTGTGTATATAATGGACTGGCATTATATATTGTAAATTGACTCTGATCCTGGCAGGAGTTTTTTTGTAAAATTTCAAGCTGTTGAAGTGATGAGATGTTATTGCTGCAACCACATGTGACATGTTGTATCAGGTACAGTACAAAGCTGTGCAGACCAGAAGGCTCCTGCCTCTGCTGAATTAGCTGATCTCAGCTGCAGCAGCAATTGACAAAATGCAATTGGCCAAGGACTCCTGGCACAGCATGTACTGGTGGCAGGACAGAGAGACAGAGACTGCAACCTCCTCACTGTGCAAAAAAAATCACACCATCTGTAAATTATACAGCATGAGCAAAGCAAGAAGACTGAACACAGAACTGTGCTAGAGAGGCAAAGCACTAAAGCAGGGGTTCCCAACCTGGGGTTCACAGACCCCTCAGTTAATGGTAAGGCTCATTGGCATAAAAAGAAGGTTGGGAACCCCTGTGCTAAAGGTGTCTCCACTTGGGGTGTGTGAAAGGAGATAAATTAAAATGATAATAATTAGTGAGTAGTTCAGAAGAAACATTCTCTTTACTTAGTGCAGTAAATGGACCAGTCAATGGTGATGTAAATCATTGAGCAGGTGTTCCGAATCTTTTTATGCCATGGACTAAGCACGGGGTCCATGGACCCCAGATTAGGAACCTCTGAGGGATTTCAGGAAAAAGTTAACCGTGGGAAGAAACAAAGAAAAGGGAATAAGACGCTGGGGTGAAGTAATGTATCAGCACCAACATGTATCAAATGGCCTGAATGGCCTGTTCTGCACTGTGGGTCTGATTTGTAATTTTCTAATGACTAGAGATCGGTGACCAGGTGTGAGGGAAAACCTGGAAGTTCAGGAAAGGACATTATGTTGAACAAGAACAGTGAGTTCTTTCTAAGATTTTTTAAATAAGCATCTAATAATGTGGCATCTGCTGAGAGTTCAAGTTCTCTGAGTTGACTCCTTGCTGTGAATTAATTATTAAATAGCAACAGCAATCTGAGGCAGTGACAGCTTGTCATGAGTTTAATTTCTTTTGCACATCAATGGTTAAACCTATAGTATTTATTTTTTTACCAAGTATCTACACTTAGCATATGAAAGGACAGAAATCACCAGGGAATTGCAGTCACTGCCATGGGGGTTTTATGTACAATCTGTGGAGTTTTGCAGTAAGAACATTGAAAAGCCAGTAATATCAATATTGAGGTCAAGACCCAAGTCCCAGAGTAAATTAGTATTGACCTTTGATCTTAAGAACTTTGTTTAAATCCAACACAGTCTGATCTGATGGAAATCTGTGAGTAGGTGAAAGGTTACGTTTATGACGTGTCTGGACAATCTCAACCTTTTGAGCATGGGGTCAAAGTGCAAAATGTTCCCCTATAAAATAGCAAATTATGTTAAATGACCTAATAGCCACTTGTCTGTGTGTAAATAAATCATCTGACCTGTGTAAGTTGAGTTTTCTACATACAGACACAAAGTTGAAGAAAGACTTGGTGCAGGGTTGCAGGTGCTCACAGGGCAGTACAGTGTTGGCAGGTGAGAGATGAGAAAATAGGATATTAGAGAGGTATCTCGCTGATTCACAGCTCTGGATACCCACATTCAGTCCTAACCCTAGATGTTATGTATGTGGAGTTTGCGTGTTTCCCCTGTGACCCTATGGATTTCCTCCAAGTGCAGTACTTTCGCCTAACATTCCAAAGGTAGATTGGGTCTGAAGATAGGCGAGTCCCCTGGTCCTGATGGAATGCATACCAGGGTACTGAAAGAAATGGCAGAAGTTATAGTAGAGGCTTTGGTGATGATTTACCAAAATTCTCTGGACTCTGGGTAGCTCCTGGTGGATTGGAAGATGGCAAATGTTATGCCACCATTCAAAAAAGGATGTAGGCAAAAGCAGGTAACTATAGACCAGTTAGTTTAATATCTGTAGTTGGGAAAATGCTTGAAGTAATCAATAAAGAAGGAATAGCGAGACATCTGGAAAGAAGTGGATCCATCACACAGATGCAGCATGGATTCAGCAAAGGCAGGTCCTGTTTGACAAACTTACTGGAGTTCTTTGAGGATATAACGAGTGCAGTGGATAGAGGGGAACAGATGAAGGTTATTTACTTGGATTTCCAGAAGGCACTTGATAAGGTGCCACATAAAAGACTTGTCCATAAGATAAGGATACACAGAGTTGGGGGTGATGTATTAGCAGGGATAGAGGATTGGTTAACTAATAGAAAGCAGACAGTTGGGCTACATGGGCGTTATTCTGGTTGGCAATCAGTGGTGAGCAGTGTGCCGCAGGGGTTGGTGCTGGGCCCGCAACTGTTCACTATATACATTGATGATCTAGAACAGGGACTGAGTGTAGTGTATCTAAGTTTGCTGATGATACTAAATTCAGTGGAAAAGCAAATTGTGCAGAAGATACATAGAGTCTGTAGAGAGATATAGATAGTTTAAGTGAGTGGGCAAAAGGCTGGCAGATGAAGTACAATGTTAGTAAATGCGAGGTCATCCACTTTGGAAGGAAGAATGAAAGAGCAGTTTATTATTTAAATGGTAAAAAATTGCAGCATGCTGGTGTGCAGCGGGACTTGGGAGTGCTTGTGTATGAATCACAAAAGGTTGGTTTGCAGATGCAGCAGGTTATCAAGAAGGCAAATGGAATGTTGGCCGTCATTGCTAGAGGGATTGATTTCAACAGCAGGGAGCTTATGCTGCAACTGTACAGGGTACTGGTGAGGCCGCACCTGGAGTACTGTGTGCAGTTCTGGTCTCCTTACTTGAGAAAGGATATACTGACTTTGGAGGTGGTGCAGAGGAGGTTCACCAGGTTGATTCCAGAGATGAGAGGGTTAGACTATGAGGAGAGATTGAGTACTCGTTGGAATTCAGAAGAATGAGAGGAGATCTTACAGAAACATATAAAATTATGAAAGGGATAGATAAGATAGAGGCAGGAAAGTTGTTTCCACTGGTAGGTGAGACTAGAACTAAGGGACATAGCCTCAAGACTCAGGGGAGTAGATTTAAGACAGAGATGGGGAACTGCTTTTTCCAAAGAGTGCTGAATCTGTGGAATTCTCTGTCCAATGGAGGCTACCTCAGTAAATATACTTAAGACAAAGTTGGATAGATATTGGCATAGTAGGGGAATCGAGGGTTATGGGGTAAAGGCAGGCAGGTGGAGATGAGTCCATGATCAGATCAGCCATGATCTTGTTGAATAGCAGAATGGGCTCGACAGGCCAGATGGCCTACTCCTGCTCCTAATTCTTGTGTTCTAAGGATGTGTGGTTGGTAGGGTAATTGGCCACTATAAATTGCCTCAAGTATAGAGGTGAATGTTAGAATCTGAGGGGTAATTGTTGAGAATGTGATTCTTAAAAAGTTGCATTAATGTATGATTTATGTTGATGATTTTTATGGACTCAATAGGCTGAAGAGTCTGTTTCAATGCTGTATTGCTTTGATTTTGATATTGTGCCTTGCTGCTATGTCACAGCTGAGGTAAGGCATAGTGTGAATGGGATATCACTCAGTGTCCTTTCATGCTACCCAGCCCTTTATGCCAGTTTGAGGCCGTCATGGCATGTGAAACTTCGGGTCCTCCATACCACAGCGACGTCTTTTGTGCCATTTAGTTGAACAATATGTAACTAGTGGTGAGTTTATCAAGCAAGAATTGCTTCATGCACTTAAGCAAATTGAGCCATACATTGAGGCCCTCCATTGCTCGGGGCTGACCAGGGATGCCTATGTGCTACGCAAGCCAGGACGTTACGATATGGAAAGCAAGCTGCTGCTCATGTAACAGGCTGTTCCTCTCCATGCAGCTGATAAATCCAAAGGAACGGCAGAGACCGATGCAGTTTGGCACCAGCAGCATCGCAGGAGTTGCCAGTCAGCATTGAACTCAATGTAGGACTGCCTCAGGGACTCCAGCTCCAGATTTTTCCTGAGGGTTTACCACAAAACCTTTCCCATAAGTTGGTATAGCCACAAGGCAGTGGAGATTTGAGATTAGAGTTTTCCTTCCCCTAGTTGAACTGCCAACCATGGCTGACGAGCCCCATCTGCCCGAGTAGGATATTATGTATTTACTTAAGTCAAATGCACTGACTGCAAATTTATAAAGCAGGGCTATATTTCCTTGAAGCACAGCAGTAATCTTTAAGGATAGAATGTGGATTCGAGTACAAAGTTCACCATGTGTTAAGGTTAACCTCCAGGTTGAGTCGGTGGTGAAGAAGGCGAATGCAATGTTGGCATTCATTTCTAGAGGAATAGAGTATAGGAGCAGGGATGTGATGTTGAGGCTCTATAAGGCGCTGGTGAGACCTCACTTGGAGTACTGTGGAACTAAATGGGAGAATGGATCAGCTCATGATAAAATGGCGAAGCAGACTCGATGGGCCGAATGGCCGACTTCTGCTCCTTTGTCTTGTGGTCTTATGGTCTGAATGCCAGGTTTCAGGTGGACTGGGGTAGATCCAGAAGTGAGTTTTTAATGAAGGTTCCCCTGCATGTTTATAATCTGAAATCAAGTCATGTGTAAGGGTGGGCAGAGTTCTGAAATTACTTGTATGTGAGGTTCTTCTCAGACTGAATCTAGCTCTATGTACATAATCAATGGGTCATGTAGTAGCATCACACTTACCTATGTGCACTACTTTGTATTGCCCTTTTAAACTGGATTCACTCAATTAACATGTACTAATTTAACTGGTTTCAAATTCTCTTTCTCTTTGACATTGTATTGTGCTGCTTATTTCTCATCAAAGCTTGTTGATTTAGCATCCATCTCCTGATTCCTGAAAGTACCAGATCACTATAGGACTTGTTGCAAACCCACGAACTTCCTCACTTCTTTTTGTTATCTTGAATTGGGATCAATTGCTCAATATGAGCCTTTCTGAAATTCCCAGCTACTCTTTGGAGAAGATTCTTGGAACCACGAATCTCTCCAATATCTAGGAGCCATGTATCTCTCCGATCTCGCCAGTATCTTTGTTTTCTTTGGAGTGGAGGACGCCGAGGAGAGATCTGATAGAAGTTTTTAAGATTATGAGAGGCATAGATAGTATCTTTTTTCCTGGGTAACAATGTCCAATACCAGAGTACGTGCATTGAAGGTGGGGGTGGGGGGTAGGTTCAAAGGGGATGTGATGGGTATTTTTTTTCACTCAGAGAGTGGAGGATGCCTGGGATATGTTACCTGGTATGGTGGTAGAGGCAGATACATGGAGGTTTTTAAGAGAGGTTTAGATAAGCACATGAATATGAGGAAGATGGAGGGACATGGCTATTGTATAGGTAGGAGGGATTAGCTTTTGGGTTTCCTTTATTCACTGTTTAGCTGCTTCAGCACAACATTAAGGGCTGAAGGACCTGTTCCTGTGCTGTACTGTTCTATGATTTGTTTGAGGTTTCCAATGCCACCCCTGAACACTGCTGTGGTATCATCCAGTGCCTTTCTTAATTTGCTTTCAGTTGACTCTCTTTCAGGAGATGTAGCATGCAAATGCTGGATGGATCTCCAATCAATTTGTTGTCTCAGCCATATGCGTTCCCACAATGCCGGCCCTCTTAACCACATACAAGCCCATTGTGACTTGTTGGTTGTTGTATTTCACTGTTGATATTGCATCTGTTGTGATATTATGTTTGGAGCCCACTGTTCAATATTATAACCTTCTTGGAACAGCAGGGGAGCCTATTTGAGGCTTACATTCTGGGAACGGTCGATGGGGGTTAATGGTCAGTGACCAATGTAAATCTCCTGCCTAATGGTGTACAAAGGCAAGTTTCCTCTTCTGGAACTTCATGCTCTGCTCATGAAGCCTCTTGAATATTTTCTCAAGTATTCCCTCTACTGCAGCAGTTGTGATCAACTTCACCTCAGCTGGATAAACCTTGACAGACTTCTCTCATCCACAATGGCCTGAACTATTTGCAGGATGTTCACACCATAAGGCAACCCAGTATCTGAGCAAAGCTGATTATAGAAACATAGAAAATAGGTGCAGGAGTAGGCCATTCGGCCCTTTGAGCCTGCACTGCCATTCAGTATGATCATGGCTGATCATCCAACTCAGAACCCTGTACCAGCTTTCTCTCCATACCCCCGACCCCCGTAGCCACAAGGGCCATATCTAACTCCCTCTTAAATATAGCCAATGAACTGGCCTCAACTGTTTCCTGTGGCAGAGAATTCCACAGATTCACCACTCTCTGTGTGAAGAAGCTTTTCCTAATCTCGGTCCTAAAAGGCTTCCCCTTTATCCTCAAACTGTGGCCCCTTGTTCTGGACTTCCCCAACATTGGGAACAATCTTCCTGCATCTAGCCTGTCCAATCCCTTTAGGATCTTATACGTTTCAATCAGATCCCCCCTCAATCTTCTAAATTCCAACGAGTACAGGCCCAGTTCATCCAGTCTTTCTTCATATGAAAGTCCTGCCATCCCAGGAATCAATCTGGTGAACCTTCTTTGTACTCCCTCTATGGCAAGGATGTCTTTCCTCAGACTAGGGGACCAAAACTGCACCAATACTCCAGGTGTGGTCTCACCAAGGCCTTGTACAACTGCAGTAGTACCTCCCTGCTCCTGTACTCGAATCCTCTCGCTATAAATGCCAGCATACCATTCGCCTTTTTCACCGACTGCTGTACCTGCATGCCCACTTTCAATGACTGGTGTATAATGACACCCAGGTCTCGTTGCACCTCCCCTTTTCCTAATCGGCCACCATTCAGATAATAATCTGTTTTCCTATTTTTGCCACCACAGTGGATAACTTCACATTTATCCACATTAAATTGCATCTGCCATGAATTTGCCCACTCACCCAACCTATCCAAGTCACCCTGCATCCTCTTGGCATCCTCCTCACAGCTAACACTGCCACACAGCTTCGTGTCATCCGCAAACTTGGAGATGCTGCATTTAATTCCCTCATCCAAGTCATTAATATATATTGTAAACAACTGGGGTCCCAGCACTGAGCCTTGCGGTACCCCACTAGTCACCGCCTGCCATTCTGAAAAGGTCCCGTTTATTCCCACTCTTTGCTTCCTGTCTGCTAACCAATTCTCCACCCACACCAATACCTTACCCCCAATACCGTGTGCTTTAAGTTTGTACACTAATCTCCTGTGTGGGACCTTGTCAAAAACCTTTTGAAAATCCAAATATACCACATCCACTGGTTCTCCCCTATCCACTCTACTAGTTACATCCTCAAAAAATTCTATGAGATTCATCAGACATGATTTTCCTTTCACAAATCCATGCTGACTTTGTCCGATGATTTCACCGCTTTCCAAATGTGCTGTTATCACATCCTTGATAACTGACTCCAGCAGTTTCCCCACCACCGACGTTAGGCTAACCGGTCTATAATTCCTCGGTTTCTCTCTCCTTCCTTTTTTAAAAAGTGGGGTTACATTAGCCACGCTAAATCCTCAGGAACTAGTCCAGAATCTAACGAGTTTTGTAAAATTATCACTAATGCATCCACTATTTCTTGGGCTACTTCCTTAAGCACTCTAGGATGCAGACCATCTGGCCCTGGGGATTTATCTGCCTTCAATCCCTTCAATTTACCTAACACCACTTCCCTACTAACATGTATTTTGCTCAGTTCCTCCATCTCACTGGACCCTCTGTCCCCTACTATTTCTGGAAGATTATTTATGTCCTCCTTAGTGAAGACAGAACCAAAGTAATTATTCAATTGGTCTGCCATGTCCTTGCTCCCCATAATCAATTCACCTGTTTCTGTCTGCAGGGGACCTACATTTGTCTTTACCAGTCTTTTCCTTTTTACATATTTATAAAAGCTTTTACAGTCCGTTTTTATGTTCCCTGCCAGTTTTCTCTCATAATCTTTTTTCCTCTTCCTAATTAAGCCCTTTGTCCTCCTCTGCTGAACTCTGAATTTCTCCCAGTCCTCAGGTGAGCCACTTTCTCTGGCTAATTTGTATGCTTCTTCTTTGGAATTGATACTATCTCTAATTTCTCTTGTCAGCCATGGGTGCACTACCTTCCTTGATTTATTCTTTTGCCAAACTGGGATGAACAATTGTTGTAGTTCATCCATGCAACCTTTAAATGCTTGCCATTGCATATCCACCGTCAATCCTTTAAGTGTCATTTGCCAGTCTATCTTAGCTAATTCACGTCTCATACCTTCAAAGTTACCCCTCTTTAAGTTCAGAACCTTTGTTTCTGAATTAACTATGTCACTCTCCATCTTAATGAAGAATTCCACCATATTATGGTCACTCTTACCCAAGGGGCCTCTCACGACAAGATCGCTAATTAACCCTTCCTCATTGCTCAAAACCCAGTCCAGAATAGCCTGCTCTCTAGTTGGTTCCTCGACATGTTGGTTCAAAAAACCATCCCACATACATTCCAAGAAATCCTCTTCCTCAGCACCTTTACCAATTTGATTCACCCAATCTACATGTAGATTGAAGTCACCCATTATAACTGCTGTTCCTTTATTGCACACATTTCTAATTTCCTGTTTAATACCATCTCCGACCTCACTACTACTGTTAGGTGGTCTGTACACAACTCCCACCAGCGTCTTCTGCCCCTTAGTGTTACGCAGCTCTACCCATATCGATTCCACATCTTCCCGGCTTATGTCCTTCCTTTCTATTGCGTTAATCTCTTCTTTAACCAGCAACACCACACCACCTCCCCTTCCTTCATGTCTATCCCTCCTGAATATTGAATATCCCTGAACGTTGAGCTCCCATCCCTGGTCACCCTGGAGTCATGTCTCTGTGATCCCAACTATATCATAATCATTAATAACAATCTGCACTTTCAATTCATCCACCTTATTACAAATGCTCCTTGCATTGACACACAAAGCCTTCAGGTGCTCTTTTACAACTCTCTTAGCCCTTATACAATTATGTTGAAAAGTGGCCCTTTTTAATGCTTGCCCTGGATTTGTCAGCCTGCCACTTTCACTTTTCTCCTTAGTACTTTTTGCTTCTACCCTCACTTTACACCCCTCTGTCTCTCTGCACTGGTTCCCATCCCCCTGTTGTGAACTAACCTCCTCTCGCCTAGCCTCTTTAATTTGATTCCCACCCCCCCAACCATTCTAGTTTAAAGTCACCTCAGTAGCCCTCGCTAATCTCCCTGCCAGGATATTGGTCCCCCTAGGATTCAAGTGTAACCCGTCCTTTTTGTACAGGTCACGCCTGCGCCAAAAGAGGTCCCAATGATCCAAAAACTTGAATCCCTGCCCCCTGCTCCAATCCCTTATTATGAGTCCTGTTAGATGACGTTGGCTTTCTTTGTCCATGTTTAACGATGTCGGCACACGCACATGAGACAGGAACAGTTTTCTTCCCCTTTGTCATTGGTTTCTTGAACTGACCTGAAAAAAACCTAATTGTATCTCAGAATATATTTTCTTCAACTTGCACTAGTGTCATTACGACTATTTTAGTTTATTTTGTCATGAAGGTTATGTATAACTTGTTAATTAAAGTTTATATAATTTGTGTTCATTGTGTTTGTAACATCCTTTGTTGCTGCTGCATAAAGCTAATTTTCATGGCATGTATATCCTGGGCATGTACAGTAAGCCCATGACAATCTGGAACTTTGAAAATACCATGACTTTCACCAATTCAAAGATCCTACGATGTGCTCATTATCCATGGCTAGGTTGAGAGTTCCCATGTTGTCTCAGGGTAGTTCTGTCTGTTTTGGGCCCAAGTACTCTCTGCAGTTTAACTAGGACAGCTGGTTCAGAGTTATCCCACTTTTCCACGTGAGCCCCCTCCATTGGAGTATGGTACAGGAGCAGACCTTCTGTAACCTGGTTTGGTGTCTGTCCTGGCCTTGTGTTCCTTCATGCCAGAAGGTGGATCTTTGAACAGACCTATTGCATTAGAAGCCGACCCAGACGTGATTGTTCATTGCTCAAATCTGATCTATTTACTTTTCATTCTTTGAGCCAAACCCTTTCTAGCAGAACGTGGCAATTTGTGAATTCAGCTGTAACAACCAATAGCATTACGAGAAATTGTACGTTGTATCTAACTTGCACTTTTCTATATCTCATCAAAGTGTGTGCTCTGATTCAGCATCTTTTTTTGTCAATGGCGCTTTGCTGCATATCTTGCTGTTCAGACTTCAGGCCATAACTGAGCAGTCAGCAGTTCCTATCAATACATTGATCATTAACTTGCACTTACATTTTAAAGTCACTGTATTTTCCATTAATGCAGTTAGCAGCATTTATCAAATGTATTCATTGATTGAATGTCCACTTTGCTGACAATGCCTATGGCCCTCATCTGAGGTCACGGTGAAGGGACAATCACATAGGTGGGGCTGTATTCAAGTATAGGTCAGTCTGGGGTAAGATAGCGTACAGTATATATCCTTCCTTGAAGTACGTAAGTTCCTAGCTACTGTTGTGGAAATGAACTGTCTACCATTCTCATCAGGTTCAATACTACATGAGCAACACACACAAAATTTGCAGCAGTGTGTACTATCTACAAGATGCACTGCAACAACACATCAAAGTTCCTAAGGGAACACCTTACAGACCCAAGACCACTGCTATCTAGAAGGACAAGAACAGCAGATACCACGGAACACCACCACGTGGAAATCCCCCTCCAAGTTCCTGACTTAGAAACATACCGCCGTTCCTTCATTGTCGCTGGGTCAAAATCATGGAATTCCCTCCCTAACAGCACTGTAGGTGTACCTACACCTCAGGGACTGCAGCCGTTCAAGAAGGCAGTTCATCACCACCTTCTCATGGGCAGCTAGGGATAGGCAGTAAATGCTGGATTAGCTAGCAATGCCCACTTCCTGTAAATGAATAAATTTAAAAAAAATCTAATTCCTGGAGGAACTCAGCCAACCAGGCAGCATATACGGAAAAGAGTGAAGAGTCGACATTTCGGGCTGAGACCCTTCATAGTCTTCTCTTTTTTCCAGTCCTAATGAAGGGTCTCGGCCTGAAACGTTGACTGTTTACTCTTTTCCATAGATGCTGCCTGGCCTGCTGAGTTCCTCCAGCATTTTATGTGTGTTGCTTCGATTTCCAGCATCTGCAGATTTTCACATTGATATTATATGAGCCTTGTTGCTTTCTGTTGCAACATCACCACCAACACCAACATCAGGAAACATTCTATGAGGAAGGAGGCTTCTACCATTCCTCTTTTGGACGTGGTGTGCGTGGGTGAAGAAAGACCAAAAACTCCTGGCGGTAATTGCGTGAAACCATGACGGTGCATGCTGGACAACATCAGAAGCATTCCAAGGTCCTCAGGGTTTGCAGTCTAATTATTTTGCCAACTGTGAACCTTGCCATCACATGAATGACATGTATTGCATGTCATTCAACAACATGGTTCTATCTTGCTGCATAATCATTCAATAATTGTATGCATTAATTGTCAAAGAACTGTAGACAACAATGTTAAGGTTTCTCATGTTGGAATTTATACTTCGATTATTTTGGAGATTTGTATTAAGTTCTGATGTGTATCCAAATTCTCCCACTGCATCACAGTATATAACCTTCCTTGAAATACATAAATTACAAGCTACTGTTGTGGAAATTCTTTCAGATCTGGGACTGGAGCTGTCATGATCTCATTTGGTCCTCTTGGTCAGGACCCAAGTATCAACAATATCTCCTGCACCTAAATCCATCCTGTTTCTCATAAAGTGTCTCACTTTACCTTTTTGAAAATGTCAGACTACATGATTGAAAGTACGGTTTCCCATTAGTGGAAGATTGGGGAGGAGTGAGAAAGCAGAACTAGAAATGTGGGGGAAATGGTTGGGGTGAAGGGGAAATTAATATTGGGGGTTCAGATGCTGAAGCTTATAAAGCTAGAGAATGCATGTGTGAGATTTATGGTAAAAGTACTCATCCCATTTACTCATTTGTTTTGTCATAAATATTATTATTGAGCTTTTCAATGCAGTGATCAGCTTTACTTCACTTGAATAGTCTCATGCAGTGATGTGTTACATACAGAAATAATTTTGATTTTTAAAGCACTCTAGGTTCCTCAAGGACAACACAAAGCCCTTCATACATGGAATTAAACTTGTGTTGATCTACAAATTTGGACGCAGTATTGCACAGCAAAATGAACTTCATTCTCAGCAACAAGGGCTAGTTATTCTGCACCTATTTGGCACTCAGAATGAGCAGTATTACGTTAGTGCTCCCTTTAGGTATCAGTAGTATTACCTCGCAGAGCTGCACTGAAGAGTTAACTCATTATTTATTGGGATCCTAGACAGTGGCTGGGTGTGTAAACACCGACTTGTTTCACCCTTCTATTTGTGATTGATTACACTGCTCAAGACAATGTAAACAATTGCTGCTGTTCTTTATTGCTGCACAGTTTAAAAAAATGCAGCACAGTGGATTCTAGTTAATTGGAAAACATCAGGATCAGTACAGTTTGGCCCAATTAAGTCACTATCCCAATTAGCCAAAGTTTATAGAACTAGTTAAAAAGGTATAAAACGGACATACTACCATTAACTGAGTAACAAATTATGTATTTAAATGAAATACAGAACAAATGAGAATGCTATCAATACTACTACAGCGCTGTAAAATTGTGTATTAGTTCCTAATAGTTATAGACAGAGGAATTTGTCCTTTTGATTTTTTTTGGTTGACTGCAAATGAACAAAATCAGCACATACACCTGGTGCAGATAATGGACTGTCTTCATGCAATGCTCCAGAAAATTGCAATCTTCATTTTCATTGTAACATTCAAGGTGATTGTCGATACTTTCAAACTCTTTGTGGTTCTACCTTGTTTAAGTAGTGAAATCAATTCATTTTCACTCACGACTGTTTCTGGTATCTCCAACCCTGTATGAACATAGAACATAGAGCATAGAAACATACAGCATATTACAGGCCCTTCGGCCCACAATGTTATGCCGACCATGTAACCTTCTCTAGAAACTGCGTAGAATACTTGCAACTGTAGTGAGCAAAACAGTTCTAAATTGTCTTACTGCTCATTTCTCACCAACTATCAGTGACAAAAATCACTGCTTTTTGAATGCAAACACACAACTGACTGTTTGCTTTAAGCATGGGGTAGTGTCTAACAGCCACACAAGTGCACACAATTAATGGTAGTTAGGAACTGTTCAGCAACAGTCTTCTGCCCTAATTAAGTGGCATATTGTCCCATAGAAATGAAGGGAATCTCGGCTACTTTCTTGATTTGGTTTTTGTTCTAGAGTTAGTTTTTAGTGTTGCTGCCCTAATTACCGATAGTCCAATTAATCAGAATCCACTGTATTTTCAAAATGAAATGTTACAGTACTGGGAAACAACAAAACTGCAACCCTCTCAGATAGATTCTTTATTGGTCAGGGCATGAGGGAATACGAGGAGACGGCAGGAGAATGGGGTTGAGAAGTAAATTGGATTAGACATGATGAAATGGCAGACCAGACTCAATGGGCCAAAGGGTTTAATTCTGCTCCTTTATCTTATGGTCTCCCCAACTTAGTTTAAATGCATTAATGTCTTAATTTTGTATTACTTATCTGAAAAATAATTCAGGTTCAAGGCAAGTTTTCTCTCACAAGATAGATAATGTTTGGCTACTTAAAGACTGAAGGTATTGCTCTTAGAATTGAGTTGACATGCTTCTTTATGGCTCAAAGTTGCCCATTTCAAATTCATCATTGGTAGATGGTGTTCTGAGAGTTTGAATATGTGATCCACTGTGTGCAGTACTCTGAATCATGAGATGGAATTGTGGTGTTTGTCAGATAGCAGTGGGTCACAAGGAGTTCCTTGTCCGTATGGTTGCCCCATTTTGCAAGAACTGTATCTGCAAGCTTTAATAGCATAGGTCTGAGCATATGTTTGCATTTGCTTTCTTTGCTTTGTTACAATTACTTGGATGTTGATTGCCTATCTCATGGAATATCTTTGGAAGATATCAATGCTTACTATATACAATAAATGACAGGCAGCTGGGAGTTCATAAACCAACTGAAGAATCTGTTACATAGTGTGACCCTGTGTTCTGAGTTCAGCTCATCCCAGTGATGCTGGCTTTGACAGTTTCAGTTTAAGAAAACATTCTGACATGGTGTTTACTTAGTCTTCTCATTCTTATCACAGCTGTATCTTTTGGTTTTCTACATTGTTACTTTCAAAGTAAAGGGCAACCAATGCATTCACTAACTCAAGCAGCTTGGACAGCTAAATGCCCTTTTCATGGCCTTTATGTCAAGTTGATGTGCATCTTTCAGTAATCTGCATCTTCAGCTCTCACTAAGACCAGAAATTACCTCTTCCAGCTTTGAGTTGTTTCAGGACCTGGCAATATTGATGAATAGTTTCATTTCATTCTTGCCTTGTGTGATGGAGCCCAGTTGTCTCATGCAGCACTCTAGCCTTGTAGCTAAATTCACAGTGAGTGGGAAGGATGCTCCTGTGTGGTCATTGGTTGTGAGTAATGTTTCATAAACAGTCTCTAGTTCTTCACTCTGTAATGTATAAGTATGCCACTCATCTTGTTGCTCCTTTGCATTGGTGAAGCTTGAAGCTTGGTGACCTGACATTAGGGTATGGCTGAGTATTTGCAAAGTACAGCAGAGGTACATTGGAGGTACTGAGGGCTAGTTTATTTAAATGGATGTTGTCAGCATTCCTAGTGTTGGTCAGGTGACGTGTCACCATTGGAAGCTTCCTTACAGGTTACAGCAAAAACTCATTTCAGGGAGGTAGCACCATCAATTTGTGGGAGACTCCCAGAACTTCCGGGAGAGGTGGGATGTCTGCAATAGAGTAGCTTCTTAGCAGCTAGCCAGCTAGTTTAAATAATGTTAGCTATGCTAATGAATGAATGACACCTGTTAAGCTCACCTCAACATGTCTTTTACAGTCTTAACCTACCATGGGCAATAGAAAAGTCACTGTTGCAAACAGTGCAGCGAACAACACTGTCATTATTTTTGACCCCTACTAGGCAGGGGTACACTTTAGTGTAGTCTGGGGTGACGTACATTTTATATTTTCTTTTTTTTTGGAACACTCTGCCATGGCGTGCACGCACGCATGCGCTCCTTCTCCCTCTCCCTCTCCCTCTCGCTGTCTCTCAAAAAAAATCGATTTCCGGGATATTGTATATAATTTGTGGGTATCAGGGAGCCACTATCAAATTGCGGGAGACTCCCAGAACTTCCGGGAGAGGTGGGATGTTTGAGATTAACTGAATTTTGGAGGTGACAACTATAATGAGGTTTCCTAATATTCCATATTGTGAATCAAATAGATTGACATAAAAGAGGTTCAGATAGTAACCCGGGTATCAGAGGCTGCCAATCCCAAGAGTTCTGGCTGCAATTCATCTAGAATAAGCAGAGGAGGTTGATTTCATCCAGCTCACCCCTCAAGGAAGATCTTGACATCCTTTACCGAAATCTCCAATCAATGCTTCCCACTATCCCATAGTTCTGATGCTCTTTGACCTGTACCAACCATGATGTCAAATTAAACCCATTCCATCTGCATGCACATAGTCTGAAATCCTTAATTCCCTGCATATGCCTGTCAGAACCCTCTGACACTCAAAAGAAAGATTAATACTCTCTAATCCAGGCAACATCATGGTGAATTTCTTCTGCACCTCTAAAGCCTCCAGATTTGTCCTGTAATGTAGCAAACACTTTGCACATTGTAACAAGTTTGGGCTAACCAGTTTTATACAGCTGCATCATGACTTTCCAACTTTTATATCCAACTGCCCAACGGATGAATGCAAGAATGTTCATACCACCTTAACCTCCCTCCCCCCAATCTGCTTGTGTTGCCATTTTCAGGGAGCTAAGGACTTGCACCCCAAGATCCCTCTGAATATCAGTGCTCCAAGGGTCCTGCATTTACCAAGTATCTTTTACTGTATCCTTGAAGGTTGACCTCTCACCCTCCCCAAACATTGCTCTCTCCCTCTCAAGATGGCCAACAGCTTGACTAATTACTTGCGCCTTCTGCCATTCAGTTGTTTGCAAGAATGGAGTTTGGGAGGCAACCTGGAGAGTGTTATTGCTTGGATACAGTGTATGTAGGTGCTGACCCAAGGTCAGGAGAGCAAGCAGTTCTACCTAGAGAGAAGGTGCTGGTCCTTGTTAAGTGTAGGGCATGAAGGTCTCAAGAAAGGGGCCAATTACTCATCCCTGTGTTGGACTAAACCTTAAGGCAAAATGTAGAAACATAGAAAGCCTACAGCGCAATACAGGCCCTTCAACCCACAAAGCTGTGCCAAACATATTCTTACTATAGAAATTACCTAGGGTTACCCATAGCCCTCTATTTTTCTAAGGTCCATGTACCTATCCAGGAGCCTCTTAGAAGACCTTATCGTATCCACCTCGCCAGCAGCCCATTCCACGCACTCACCACTCTCTGCTTAATAAAACTTACCCTTGACATCTCCTCTGTACCTACTTGCAAGCACCTTAAAACTGTGCTCTTTATACAAAGAAAGACTCCTTAACCTGGGAGTGAAAATCAAAACAACTTCAAATGATGGAAAACTGAAATAAAAATGTAAAATGGTAGAAATACTCAGCAGGTCAATTGGCCTATGTAGCAAGAGAAAGAGTTAAATATTTCTAGTCAAGGACCCTTTCTTAGAAGTGTACTGACAGTTGTAAAATATATAAGGAACTAGGTCTCTGTTATGTCAATGACAAGCTGAAAGGCTTTAGGTGATGCTGGCTACAATGACCATCCTTGGTGTCGATGCTGAAAGAGCACTGGGCTGGTTGGTTGTGTGAAATATCTTACTTTTTATGGTAGGCTTGGGGATTACTAGATGTTACAGCACTGGGGTGGATGCTACTCCTATTGATGGTCGCTGTTGGTATGAGTTGTCCATTATCTACAGTGTGCAAGTCAATGTGAAATGACAAGACCAATCAAGTGGCTTGTAGTATGGGGTGTTGGACCTTATATCCAGATTATTCCACTTAGTTCACAATGCATGTTAACTTTCTATTGGAGTTAGAAACTAATATGGACATGTCATGGGACCGATAGTGGAGGTGGCGAATTGGCAATTAAGTTCCCTCTTTGAGGGGTGATCAGATTCATAATCATCCAGTCTCAATGCAGGCCAAAACTGACACAGTGATGCTTTGTCATGATCTGTGTTTTTTGGATCTTCAAATTGAATCACTTCTTTAAAAATAAAGTGCTTCAGGGGTATGTTGACATTGTCAATGGTGGGCCAAATAGCCACCAATAACTCTAACCTAGCTGTGAATGTGTAGATCATATCAAATTCCCCACAGTTACAGGAACAGCTGATTTGCCATGGATTTTTACATCAGCTTCAAGGAGAGTTTTTAGCACAGTTATTTGGCTCATCCTTTTACCTGAATTAACACCATGTAAAGCACAGGAACGGGGTACCCAGGTGTGTCTACCACCTCCCACCCACTGCATTTTGAATTGGAAATCTGCCCCTTTAATCCTCTGTACCTGTCCGAAAGGCGTGTACCTTACTTCCACACTTCAAAATTCAATATTGTTTAATATCATTTCCTGTACACATTGTAAAGAAAAACAAAATAATTGTTACTCCAGATCCAATGAAGCACAAAAACAAACCCAATAAGATAAAGAACACAATAATAAAAAATACACAATAAATTATAAATACATAAGATAGCTTATATACATTGATTTTACGTCGATAAAATGACACCAGGCACAGGAGTCTCTGTTCATGAGGTGACTGAGAGGAATTAATAAAATAGTGGTGGTTAGGGGTGCAGACGGGTTGTGTTGTGGGTGGGGGTGTTGATCAAGATGTTGCTTTGGGAAAGTAACTGGCTGGTGGTACTAGCTTGGATACTGCACAACTGCCTCCCTGAAGGGAGTGGGATAAATAGTCCAATGGTGAGAGTGGGTGGGATCCCTCATGATGTTACTGGCCTTTTCTGACACCTTTCTGTATACATGTCCTTGATGATGGGTGGGCACGTGCCATTGATGCCTGGGCAGTTTTGATTACTCATTGTAGAGCCTTCCTGTTGGCCACGGTGCAGTTTCCATACCAGTGCTGTGATGCAGCTTGTTAGGATGCTCTCTACTGTGCATTTGTACAATGATGTGAGCATAGATGTGCATAGCCCAGCTTTCTTCAACCTCAGAAAATAGAGGCATTGGTGAGGTTTCCTGATTGTGTGGAATGTTCTAGGACTATAAGAGGTTGTGTGAGATGTGCATTCCCAGGAGTTTGAAACTGCTTACAGTTTCCACTGTTGTGCCACTGATATAAGGAGGGGTTTGCATGATATGAGTTCTCCTGAAGTCGATAACCATCTCCTTTGTTTTGCTGATATTGCGGAAGAAGTTATTTGCCTAGAACTAGGCCTTGAGCTGTTCACCTTCTTTCTGTAGGCCATCTCATCGTTGTTGTGGATAAGCTGCACCACCATTGTATCATTGACGAACTGGACAATGTGATTACAGGTTTCCCCTGCCATCCGAAGGTAGAGCATTCCTATGAAACGGTTCATCCTAAGTCGGAATGTTGAAAAGCAATTACCATTTATTTATATGGGAAAAATTTGTGAACGTTCACAGACCCAAAAAATAACCTACCAAATCATGCCAAATAACACATAAAACCTAAAATAACAGTAACATATAGTAAAAGCAGGAATGATATGATAAGCAACACACATAAAAGTTGCTGGTGAACGCAGCAGGCCAGGCAGCATCTCTAGGAAGAGGTGCAGTCGACGTTTCAGGCCGAGACCCTTCGTCAGGACTAACTGAAGAAAGACTGAGTAAGGGATTTGAAAGTTGGAGGGGGAGGGAGAGATCCAAAATGATAGGAGAAGACAGGAGGGGGAGGGATGGAGCCAAGAGCTGGACAGGTGATAGGCAAAAGGGATACGAGAGGATCATGGGGCAGGAGGTCACTTACCAGAATCGGGAAGACAGCGAGCACACTGATGATGGTGTAGGCTGAGTCATCGGAGTTTGGGGTGGTGGGACACTGGGGTGTTATCTCATCGTCGTCTGTTTCCATCAGGGCAGGCCGATCATCTTCTTTTATGTCTGCCTGCCTCGATGTCGAAGGTCGAGGTTCGTCGTCTGCTGTGGCTGATGTGGAAGGCTTGAAAAATGACAGTATGCTTGACTGCTAGCCTCACGCATTTTTCTATCATACAGTTCTTTGTAAGCACTCAAACCATCCTGCCAATATGCCCTAAACCTACGTATCCTTTCAAAATTAAAGTCGTACTTTTCTGCTATCATTGTTGTCAATTGCAGCAAAAATCTCAGGCAGTTGCTTCACATTCAGTTCCTGGACGACTTCACTTTCGGTCCGTTCGCTACTGCATTCGGTTTCGATTGTTATCTCTTCCTTTTCCAATTGCATCAGCTCTTCATCTATCAGTTCTTGGTCATGGGATGCCAAAACCTCTTCAACATCATCGTCGTCAACTTCCACAAGCCAAACTCAGTTTGTCCTTACTTCGTTCACCACGATCAAAACACTTAATTATGTCTAGTTTTACGCTAAGTGTAACACCCTTACGAGCTCTTTTAGGCTTTTCCGATATCTTAGAACTCATTTTGCTAACGGATGCTCAAAATAAATCGACATAAAGCACAGATGCAGATGCTCACAAGCATGTGTTTAAGCAATGCCGGCTAGAATGCAGTTCTGGGGGAGGAGCTTGGCTGCTTTTTTCGTGCGCTGCCTTTTTTCGTAACAGTGAAGACACCTTCTGTTAGCAAAAACAGGTAACTAATGTAGATCTTTCGTAACAGCGAAGTGTCATAAAGCAAATGTTCGAAAAGTGGCACTTGGGTGCTGGGCCATGCATTCCTGTGTGAACAGAGTGTATAGTCGTGGGCTCAGCATACAACCTTGGAAGGCATGCGTGTTGAGGTGGAGCAAATGTGCATCCAGACTATCTGAGGTCTGTTGGTTGAGAAGTCCAACACCTAGTTGCACAGTGGTGTATTTAGACGGGGGAATAGGAGTTTGTTCACAAAGGTCTGTGGGACAATATGCTGAACTGGAATCCAGAAAAAGGATTCTGATGTGTGTCCTAGGTGTGTCAGGGCCAGGTGAATGACAAATGCTGTGGCATCTGTCGCAGAGTGTTTGTCAGAAAGCATATTGGTGAACATTCAGTGTGGAATGAGTGGAGTTTTTGATTTGTGCCATTATGAACCGTTCAAAGCTCTTCATGATGATTGGCATCAGTGCCACTAGGCAGTTGTCGTTTATTTCTGAAGGTGAAGTGTTGAGGATGTCAGTGAACTGGTGTGTACACTCCCTGAGTACTTGGCCTAGGATGCTGTCTGGCCCAGTCTGCTTACGGGGTTGACTCTCTGCAGAGTCCTTCTCATGTCTGTTGCTGTTACAGACAGTGGCTGCTTATCTGGGAGAGGGTAGGTTTCTTGGCTGGCGTTATGTTGCATGCCTTGAAGTGTGCATAAAAGTTGTTTAGAGCCTCGGGGGAGGGAGGTGTCACTGGTATCGTTGACACTGTTTTTCCTTGTGTAGTCAGTGGTGCCTTTGCCCAGCCATATATGCCAGGGATCATTCTCAGTCAGGTGTTCCTGAAGTTCTTTTGTCTTTGCATTCTTGATACCTAGGATAAGGTTTCTCCTGCCTGCTATCAGAACTGTTCTGTCTGCAGACTTGACCTCTACATTTAGCCAGGACTTCTGGTCGGGACATGGGATGACCATTCTTGAGATACCAACGTCATATGCACACTTACAGATGAAGCCAGTGACAAATGGTGCATAGTGTATTCCACAATGTCTGTGTCCTGAAGCATTGAGATCGCCTCGTTATGTCCTCTTGACTGCTTTCTCCATTTTCAGCAGTGGTCAGTATGCTGGGATTAACTTCATGTAGATATGGTCAAAGAGGCCAAGATGAGGGCTTGGCATGGCTTTGAAAGTACCACGTCTATTTATATAAACCTGGTCTCAGTCTGTTTGTTCCCCTAGTGGCCATGTTACATGATGATGTTGTTTTTATTCCTGTCTGCGCCTTGTAGTGCATCAGATGGCAACCTTGCTGTTTCTGAAGCATTTTGTCTGCTTGTTGTTAGCTTGACGCTCAACCCAGCAGAGATGGAAAGCATACAAGGAGACGGCTGGATTCGAACCTGGGACCACTCATTTTGAAGTCCGGTGCTGATGCCATTACACCATGTGTTGGTAGAATTTGGGTAAAATGTACTGATTGAAGTCTCCTACAGTTACGAAGGGACTATCTGAATGCTTGTTTTGTAGAGAACTGATGGTAATGTGAAGCTCTCCCAGTGCATCATTAGTGTTTGAACTCTGGGGTGACGTAGACAGCAGTGATTAGCACAATAGTAAACTTCTTGAGCAGGTAATGTGGCTGGCATTTAATTGTAAGATGCTCAATTGCCCCAAAACAGTGACTGCCATCTACAGATGAGTTTACCAACTTTCATTAATTTACACATAGATTCCACCCCATTTGGATTTCCCCGATGGGATGTATCTGTCTGTATGGAACAGTCATCCTGTTGAGGTGAAATGCTGAGTAAGGCATGTTATTGTTTAGCCACCTTTCAGTGAAAACCAGAATGCAGCAGTTTCTCATCTTTTTAAGTGCATTCATTTTCAGTCTCAGTGAATCCATTTTATCTTTTAGCGAGCTGATGTTGGCCAAGAAAACTGATGGTACCTGCCGGCCCATCGGGGTGAGCTCCCAGATGAGCTCATGCCCCGGCTTTCTTGCCACATTTCTGTTTTCTCTGCACCATCTGCATCTGCTGCTCTCTTGCTTGAGCCTCTAGGCCAGGTTGATGTTGCTGGTCTGGTGCCCTTAGAATTTTATATCAGAGAATGCATACAGTATACAAATTGAAATTCTTCCTTTGCAATCATTCCCAAAACAAAAAAAAATGAATGACAGAAAAACATTAGATCTGCACAGCCCCTCTTCCCACCTCCCACGCACAAGCAGCAGCAAAGCATCTACCCTCCCCCCAGTTGTTCCAGCAGAAAGCTTCATCACCCCCACCCTAGTCTGCTGAACATGCTATTAGCTCTGCAGCCAGTGGCTTAAAACTAATTTTGCCTAAGAGTTCAGCAGTGCTATGTTCATGGAGCTTTGCTGGACTGAAAATCCTGTCTAGAAACTTTGAAATACTATTTAAGAATTTAAAACTAGCACCATTATTGGAAGTCAGGTGATGCCACTGCATTGCCATTTTGACTCTTTATGTAACCAGTCAAAATAAAAGTCAACCGTGGGAACGTAGGTTTTCCCCAATTGGTTTAATGGTGGCTGTTGTTGTAATAAATGACCTCTCCTGAACTTGTAAGTGGAAATATCTCCTTCTTTACTCTATAAAACCTCTTCATAATTTAAGACCATGATCACCCATCAGTCTTTCCAGTTCCGTCACAATGATGGGTGTTCTTGTGTCATCCTTTTAAATATTTTTGACCTTCGCCTGTCCTTGTGCTGCAGAAATAAGTGATACTGAGACACTGTTGAACTGGTGGGTGCACGCACTGAGGAGACCTGGTCGAGGTTATTCACAGTAAGTGAGGGCAGAGTGAGAGTGAGCAGAACAGCTGAGATGAAATGGGGAGAAAAGTGAGCAGCAAGAGAATCAATTCCTCTTTTAAAGGTCACCCACAGGATAACGGCATAAATATGTCAAAATACCAGAATATTAATGGTTTCAGTGTCAGTGTCTTCAGATAACAATTCTACATCAGCCTTACTGCCCAGCTTACCCATCTTTGCCTTTCTTGTTATCTCGATGATGTTACGACACTCCCCCTCAGTTCTGCAATCCCATGTTGCCCACTGTTCGCTCAGTCATTTCAACTCCCCTTCTCTCCCTCATTGTAATCTCCCCTCACACTCTCCCTCCACCTTGCCCGCGCTCTCTCCCCCCGCTCACAGTCAGTCTCTGTCTCTCTCTAACTCTCACTCTCTCTCTCTCTTTCCCTGTCTCTTTCTCTCTCTCTACCCCCTCTCCCTGACTCCTGCTGTCTTCCCACCACTCTGTTGGCAGTGTTGCTGCCTCTCCCCCACTGATCTGGTCATCTCCCCCTTCTTCACTCACTCACTCACTCTGTCATTGTTTCCTTGGTCTCACGGCCCCACCCTGCTGTGTCCTCCCTCTTGCCTCCTCCTTCACTCTCATTACAATATGCTTGTTGCCAGTGTCGATACATTGTGTGTGTGAGACTGTAGCCAGCTGCTGGTCATGATCTTTCCTCATGTCCGACCTGATAGCTTTCTGCTAACCTGGCTTACTGAAGCCAATTAGTCCCTGCTCCCCTGTCTCTGGCTGGAGATGAACTGAGCAAAGCTGGGACCATCATTATCCCCTCTGGCAAGTGGGCAGCATGCAGAAAGGAGAGCGATCATAATCTCGCTGGTTATGGAGCTGTGAAAAACACCAGAACTGCAGGATAATTCATGTTTCACTCCAGCTTGGAATGCAATAAATTACACCTTCAAAACCTTTGTTTTAATTCACCAATTCAATGAGGAATCAAATATTTGCTGTTTAGTGCCTAGAATGGCAGTTCTCTGCAGCTGTAGTCTGTGATTGTGCAATTACTTTTGAATGTATCAGGCTTCATTTCAGTGGACGAGTTTTATCTTGGCTGCTTTTATCACTGGAATCTCTGTGAGACTGACGCACTGTTAGATTGTGGCTCCAGGAGCTTGTATCCCTCCTGCAGCCAACAGTGACTGGGGCACTTCTGCCTTAATAATGGCTGCTGCACTAACACTCAGCTGCAAGCCATAGGTCCATGGGAAGATCCAGATGGTAAGAGATAGTAACCTGAATCCCTCTCAGGGCAGCTGCAGAAGTAGGTAAGTACTGGCAGGCTTGTATCTTGATGGAGTGCCTTAGGCAAACAGTGCGTTAATTGTACAGTGTCTGCCCCTTCCTTACTCCTGGACCAGCCCTGGAGACTGTCTGTTTTCTTTGCACAGTATTGCCAAGTAATTTGAGTCCAGTTCTGTTACATGTTTATTTTGGATGTTTGCATTGTATCCCGATTGCCTTGCCTTTTAAAAATTATTTCCCACCGACATTATAGGTGAGTAGAGCAAAGCCCTCAAGCAGTGATCTGACTAAGTCACAGAAGGAGACTATTCAGCAGTTTGGGGCCATGCCATCACCCAGTAGAGCAATCCCTTCAGTCCCTTTCCCTTCCTTTATTTCCCCAGTAGCTTTGCAACTTAGTCTCTCTCACACATGCTCACTAACTCTACCTTGTTTTTTACATTAAACTACACTGGGGGTAATTTACAGTAGTCAGTACAATAGATTACAACAGGAAAACAGGCCCTTCAGCCCAACTGTCTATGCCAACCAAAGGTGCCCATCTAAACTGGTCCCATTTGCTCATGTTTGCCACATATCCCTCTAAACCTTTCCTATCCATGCACCTGTCCAAATGTCTTTTAAAATGCTGCTATTGTACCTGCCTCAGCTTCCATATACTCACTACTCTCCACATGAAGAAGGTGCCCCTCTGGTCCCTCGTTAATCTTGCCCCTCCCACCTTTGCCTAATCTATTTTTGGGATGTAAATGTAGGAGGAAACCAGAGCACGGGGGAAATGCACAAGGTCACAGAGAGAAGGTGCAAACTCTGCACAGGCATTGTCAGAGATCCGTGGTGCGCTAACCACTGCATCACAATGCTGCCCAACAGCAATAATAATCCGCAAGAACTTTATTCAGGGTGACTTATATGCAGGCACCATGCTATTGGTCGTGCTTTCTCTGCATCTTATCCTCTGAGCAGCTAATGTTGTCCTTTGTAAATATGTATACAGTTTTCTATTGAAGGTTAATATTAGACCATAAGACCATAAGAGATTGGAGCAGAATTAGGCCATTAAGTCGGCTCCCCCATTCAATCATGGCTGATTCTTTTAACCCCTCTCAGCCCCATTCCTCAGCCTTCTCCCTGTAACCTTTGATGCTGTGGCCAATCAAAAACATATCAATCTCCACCTTAAATACACCCAACGACCTTGTACCACAGATGCCTGTGGTAACAAAATCCACAAATTCGCCACCCTCTGGCTAAAGAAATTTCTCCACATCTCTATTTTAAATGGACGCCCCTCTATCCCAAGGCTATGCCCTCTTGTCCTGGACCCTCCCACCATGGGAAACATCCTTTCCACACCTACTCTGTATAGGCCTTTAAATATTCAAAAGGTTTCAATGAGATTCCCCTCATCCTTCTAAATTCCAGCGAGTACAGGCCCAGAGCCATCAAAAATTCTTCATATGATAACCCTTTCATTCCTGGAATCATCCTTGTGAACCTCCTCTGAAACCTGTCCAAAGCCAGCACACTTTTTTCTTCGATAAGGAGCCCAAAGCTGTTCACAATACCCCGGGTGAGGCCTCACCAGTGCCTTATAAAGACTCAGTATCACATCCCTGCTCTTATATTCTAGACTAACCAAATGAGTATTCACTGTGGAAGACGGTAGAACTGTACTAGTTGTTCAATTTGTGTGAAGGAAGAGAAGTGAGTGCAGTTACTATTACAAGAGAGAAGGCGCTCAAAAAGCTAAAAAACCTAAAGGCACATACGTCACCTAGACCAGATGAACTGCACCCCAGTGTTCTGAAAGAGCGAGTGGTAGAGATTGTGGAAGCATTTGTAATGATCTTTCAAGACCTGGATGTGGGGGTAGAAGGGTGGGTTGGCAAGTTTGCAGACGACACAAAGGTTGGTGGTGTTGTAGATAGTGTAGAGGATTGTCAAAGATTGCAGAGAGACATTGATAGGATGCAGAAGTGGGCTGAGAAGTGGCAGATGGAGTTCAACCTGGAGAAGTGTGAGGTGGTACACTTTGGAAGGACAAACTCCAAGGCAGAGTACAAAGTAAATGGCAGGATGCTTGGTAGTGTGGAGGAGCAGAGGGATCTGGAGGTACATGTCCACAGATCCCTGAAAGGTGCCTCACAGGTGGATAGGGTAGTTAAGAAAGCTTATGGGGTGTTAGCTTTCATAAGTCGAGGGATAGAGTTTAAGAGTCGTGATGTAATGATGCAGCTCTATAAAACTCTGGTTACGCCACACTTGGAGTACTGTGTCCAGTTCTGGTCGCCTCACTATAGTCATAGTCATAGTCATACTTTATTGATCCTGGAGGAAATTGGTTCTCGTTACAGTTGCACCATAAATAATTAAATCGTAATAAAACCATAAATAGTTAAATAGTAATATGTAAATTATGCCGGGAAATAAGTCCAGGACCAGCCTATTGGCTCAGGGTGTCTGACCCTACAAGGGAGGAGTTGTAAAGTTTGATGGCCACAGGTAGGAATGACTTCCTATGACGCTCTGTGTTGCATCCCGATGGAATGAGTCTCTGGCTGAATGTACTCCTGTGCACACCCAGTACATTATGTAGTGGATGGGAGACATTGACCAAGATGGCATGCAACTTGGACAGCATCCTCTTTTCAGACACCACCGTCAGAGAGTCCAGTTCCATCCCCACAACATCACTGGCCTTACGAATGAGTTTGTTGATTCTGTTGGTGTCTGCTACCCTCAGCCTGCTGCCCCAGCACACAACGGCAAACATGATCGCACTGGCCACCACTGACTCGTAGAACATCCTCAGCATCGTCCGGCAGATGATAAAGGACCTCAGTCTCCTCAGGAAATAGAGACTGCTCTGACCCTTCTTGTAGACAGCCTCAGTGTTCTTTGACCAGTCCAGTTTATTGTCAATTCGTATCCCCAGGTATTTGTAATCTTCCACCATGTCCACACTGACCCCCTGGATGGAAATACGGGTCACCGGTACCTTAGCTCTACCACCAGCTCCTTAGTCTTTTTCACATTAAGCTGCAGATAATTCTGCTCACACTATGTGACAAAGTTTCCTACCATAGCCCTGTACTCAGCCTCATCTCCCTTGCTGATGCATCCAACTATGGCAGAGTCATCAGAAAACTTCTGAAGATGACAAGACTCTGTGCAGTAGTTGAAATCCCAGGTGCAAATGGTGAAAAGAAAGGGAGACAAGACAGTCCCCTGTGGAGCCCCAGTGCTGCTGATCACTCTGTCGGACACACAGTGTTGCAAGTACATGTACTGTGGTCTGCCAGTCAGGTAATCAAGAATCCATGACACCAGGAAAGCATCCACCTGCATCGCTGTCAGCTTCTCCCCCAGCAGAGCAGGGCGGATGGTGTTGAACGCACTGGAGAAGTCAAAAAACATGACCCTCACAGTGCTCGCTGGCTTGTCCAGGTGGGCGTAGACACAGTTCAGCAGGTAGACGATGGCATCCTCAACTCCTAGTCGGGGCTGGTAGGCAAACTGAAGAGGATCTAAATAGGAAGAATGTGGAAGCATTGGAAAGGGTACAGAGGAGATTTACCAGGGTGCTGCCTGGTTTAGGACGTATGCATTATGATCAGAGATTAAGGGATTTACTCTTGGGAGAGAAGGAGGATGAGAGGAGACATGATAGAGGTGTACAAGATACTAAGAGGAATAGATAGAGTGGACAGCCAGCATCTCTTCCCCAGGGCACCACTGCTCAATACAAGAGGACATGGCTTTAAGGTAAAGGGTGGGAAGTTCAAGGGGGATATTAGAGGAAGGTTTTTTACTCAGAGAGTGGTTGGTGCCTGGAATGCACTGTCTGAGTCAGTGGTGGAGCAGATACACTAGTGAAGTTTAAGAGACTACTAGACAGGTATATGGAGGAATTTAAGGTGGGGGCTTATATGGGAGGCAAGGTTTGAGGGTCGGCACAACATTGTGGGCCAAAGGGCCTGTACTGTGCTGTACTATTCTATACGTTCTAACAATCATTGGACTCTGACATGGTTCCAGAAAAATGGAAAATTGCAAATGTCACTACACTCTTTAAGGAGGGAGGGAGACAGCAGAAAGGAATTATAGACCAGTTAGCCTGACCTCAGTGGTTGGGAAGATGTTGGAGTCAATTTCTAAGGATGAGGTTATAGAGTACTTGGTGACACAGGACAAGATAGGACAAAGTCAGCATGGTTTCCTGATGAACCTGTTGAAATTCTTTGGGAGATTACAACTGGATAGAGAAGGGGGATGCAGTGGATGTTGCATATTTTGATTTTCAGAAAACCTTTGACAAGGTGCCACACACAAGGCTGCTTACCAAGTTAAGAGCCTATGGAATTTATTAGCATGGTTAGAAGCATTGGCTGATTGGTAAGAGGCAGCTAGTGGGAATAAAAGGCCGCTGGAAACTAGTGGTGTTCCTTAGCAGTCAGTGTTGGGACCGCTTCTTTTATGCTGTATATCAATAATTCAGGTGATGGAATAGATGGCCTTGTTGCCAAGTTTGCAGATGATATGAAGGTTGGTGGAGGGGCAGGTAGTGTTGAGGAAACAGGAAGGCTGCAAAAGGACTTAGACAAATTAGGAAAATGGACAAGAAAGTAGCAAATGAAATGCAATGCTGGAAAATGCCTGGTCATGCTCTTTGGTAGAAGAAATAACTGTGTTGACTATTTTCTAAATCGGGAGAAAATCAAAAATTCTGAGATGCAAAGGGATTTGGGAGTCCCTCTGCAGAACATGCTAAAGGTTAACTTCCACGTTGAGTTGGTAGAGAGGAAGGCAAATGCAATGTTAGCATTTATTTAAAGAGGTCTGCATATTGCATGTTCTTATCCTTGTAGGTAGAAAGTTTAAAAATGTAAGGAAATGTCTTTTTGTGTTTTGGTCAGTCCTTTAGTCTGTAAACTCAGCTCTTCAGCCTATAAAATTTGTTGACCTGGAAACGGCCACCTATCCTTGTTCCATGAGGTTTATCTCTCTGGACATAGTCGTCCTTTCAGCCTTGTAGCAGTAATACATTCTGCCATCAGTGACAAAGATTTCAACATAAAATCACTCCTTCCAGCCAGTTCCGAAGCAAACACTTCCAGAACATTAAACAGATTAGTGTAGTGAGAGTCCAGTGAGAATTGTATGTTCATGAAGTAAATTGTACAAAAATTCAGCAACAATATGGGCTTTGAGTTGTTGGAGCTGTCTTTGATTAAATGACCAATCTCCTTCTCTTTACTTTGGAATGACCCAGTTTGACTCCATAGGTGGGCAGTCAGAAACATTTCGGAATTGAGAATTTGATGATGTGAAATGAGAAATTGAAGACCTTGATATATTGCACTGAATTTCCCAGTAGTGCAGGAAACATGCATGGAGACATAAAGAGCTTATCCGGAATTTACTGGATATTTGTACAAACATTCTATTTGTGTTGTTTACGGTGGCCTTTTCTTTGCGGGTCCAGATTTTGGTTTGGTTAATACACTCAATGGCCACTTTATTAGGTACCTCTTAAAGCTAATAAAGTGGCCACTGAGCACATGTTCTTGGTCTCCTGTAGCCCATCCACTTCAAGGTTTGACATGTTGTGCATTCAGAATGGACTTCTACACACCACTGTTGTAACATGTGGCTACTTGAGTTAACTTTGCCATCAGCTTGAACCAGTCTGGCCATTCTCCTCCGACCTCTCTCATTAACAAGTCATTTTTGCCCACAGAACTGCCACTCACTGGATGCTTTTTAGTTTTTTTGCACCATTCTCTGTAAAATCTGGAGACTTGCATGTGAAAGACCCAGGAGATTAACAGTTTCTGAGGTACTCAAACTACCCTCTCTGCAACAACAATCATTCCATAGTCAAAGTCACTTAGATCATATTTCTTCTTAATTGCGGTGTTTGGTCAGAACAACAACTGAACCTCTTGACCATGTCTGCATGCTGTTGTGCATTGAGTTGTTGCCATATGAATGGCTGATTAGATATTTGCATTAATGAGCAAATGTCCTAATAAAGTAGTCACTGAGTTTAAGTTGGCATCAAACTGGCATGAGGTCGTCGAGTTATTGCACTGCAGGTTGAAGAAGCAGTTAACTGTAAACAACGAAGCATTTCTCATTATCAGCTCGGTCTAACCAATGAGCAGATTGTGTTGACTTTGAGTGATGCAATCTATAGGGCAACAGACACAGATGGGCAGAGTAGTTTAGGCATCTGTGTGATGGGATAGGAATACTGTAAAGGAGCGAGAATAATAGAAGGATGCCAAAACATGAGCAAGCTTCAGCTAGCCTTGAATTAAGAATATTAGAGTTGTAAATTTTAGGAGCACGAGCAGGCGGTCCAGCCCTTTGAGTCTGCTCTACCATTCATCAAGATCATGGTGGAGCTTCATCAACTCCATATCCTTTGACTCTCTCCAATTTCTGTTGCTGTTGAACTCAGTGTCTGCACCTCCACGGCGTTTCAAAGTAGAGAATTCCAAATGTTGACAGGCTCTGAATGAAGAAATTTCTCTCCTAAATGGTCGACTCCTTATTCTGAAATTCTGTCCCCCCACGCTCCAGCCATGGGAGACATCTACCCTATTTGACTTTCTGAGATTGCTTCTCATTTATGTAAACTCTAGAAACTACATGCCTCACCTGCTCAACCTCTTCTGACACAACAAATCCATTGTCCTTGATTATTATTTAGATGGGGAGAAAATTCAGAAATTGGAAGTGCAAAGGGACTTGAGGGTTCTTGTGCAGGGTACCCTAAAGGTTAACCACCAGGTTGGATGGGCAGTAAGGAAAGCGAATGCTATGTTGGCATTCATTTCAAGACAAATAGTATATAAGAGTAAGGAGGTGTTGATGAGGCTCTATCGGGCACTGGTGAGACCTCATTTGGAATACTGTGTGCCGTTTTGGGCCCCCCATCTTAGAAGGACTGTACTGATGTCGGAGACAGTTCAGAGAAGATTTACGAGGCTAATTCTTGGAATGTGGGGGCTATCCTATGAGGAGCACTTGTCGGCTCTTAGACTATATTCATTAGAGTATAGAAGAATGAGAGGGAATCTCATAGAAACCTTTTGAATGTTGAAAGGGTTGGACAGAGTAGATGTGGAAAGGCTGTTTCCTGGTACTTTCAGAGGAGGCTTGAGGGAAAATCTGCAGCTTTCAATGGTTGGTACTTTCAGAGGAGGCTTGGGGGAAAATCTGCAGCTTTCAATGGTCCTTGACTAATTCTTTGACTTGGAGAGAACATTGTTGGAAAAGCATTATAAGATACTTCAAGACCCCATCTTAGCGGCAAGTAAGAAATCAATCACTAGAAAGTGGCTAAATCTAATACCACCTACATTAGAAGATTGGCACAAAATTATCTTGGAAATATTTTAAATGGAAAAGTTGACTTATTCCCTGAGAATTCAAAAAGAAAAATTTTATCAAATCTGGAATAAATGGATTGTATATATAACCCCAATGTGAGCAGACTTTAGATGACTCTCCTAATGATTTATACTGCTCTTCTCATCAACACAGTAATATTGCTAACGTAAGCATCCCTAGTCTAAATGTCTTTTTTTTTGTTTTCTTTTGGAAAATAGAGAATTAACACAAGTAAAGGGAAAGATTTGGGAAAGGGATAAAAAATGGAAAAATTAAGTAAATAAGTACATAGGGATTGGATAATTATGTCTGCGGGCAGGAGCAAGCATGAACAAATTAGGATATAAACACCTACAATGGTTGTTACATAGGCTTATATACAACATTTTGGACCAGTGGAAATGGTCCAGAAGAGTTATATGGAAACTATTATTACCATTTTTCTTAACGGAAAGGCTGTTTCCCTTGGTGGGTAAGTCCAGGACAAGAGGCCACAGTCAGAATTAGAGGGTACCCATTTAAAACAGAGAACAGGCGAAATTTCTTTAGCCAGAGGGTCGTGGATTTGTGGAATTCATTGCCAGAAACAGCTGTGGAGGACCGATCATTGAGGGTGTTTAAGGATTGATAGATATCCAATTAGTCAGGGTATCAAAGGATATGGGGAAAAAGCTGGAAACTGGAACTAGATGGGAGAATAGTTTAGCTCATGGTGGAGTGACGGAGCAGACTCGATGGGCCGAATGGCCTACTTCTACTCCTTTGTGTTGTGATCTTGAACCATCTTGGTGAAGCTTTCTTGCATACTCTCAATCACACTGTAAACAACTGGGCAAATGCACAGAACACAGAGGACAATAGCATTCTGCTGACCTTCCCTCTCACAGAGGATTGGAGAATCCAGACCATGAGATTCCTTTTCTGTTTTTTGGATTATAAAATGTTGCTGGATTTGAAATAGATTGCCAAGGTTAGGGAGAATGCATAAGATATTAAAGAGGCATTCAATGGGCAATGGAACTTAGGAGCAGAGGAAGATGTTGAGTTAATCAAGTGAAAAACTGCACTGTTCTAGCTTCAGAGTAATGGTGTGATGCAGGAATCCTTAATACCCCATCTGTGTTGTTGATTGTTCCAATCTACAATTCCTTCATTACCCTCAATCTACAATTCCTTCATTACCCTCCTGTGGAGTTGCCAGGCATTTATGATGAGATGTGCCATATCGCTGACAGAGTGTAATTAACAATTATGGTTTTATTTTAAAAGTTAATGGTGTCAAATCATGAGCTCTCTGCAGCTCCTCACGTGCATGCCTGACTTGTATACAATGACAAGGAATTTGTAATAACTTACCAACAGCACTACTTGACCAAGATGTCAAGTTAAATGGTTTCCAGGCAACCAATCCAGTTCCAACTCCTTAACGTGAATTTTAGAAGCTGTAGCTGGATGCACTTCTCACAGTTGTAGTAGTCAGGGACACTGGAGGTCTCCTTGCCTTCCCACGTCCTGCAAGAGAAGCATTCAACTATCCTACCTGGCATCTCTACTATCCTAGCTGAGCAGATATAAGGAAGGGAAGGAAAAACACTTGAGCTTTTCTTTTTGTGATTTTTGACTGAAGCTTCTCCTCGCAGAAGCCTCAAAGAGCTAAAGCCTCCAGATCACCACTCTGACTCTGTCCACTCAGATGATGACCACTGTGCTTCCCCTGCCTTTAATTTGCTCATGCTAATCAATCCCAAATGCCAATTGGTCACTAGTCAACACTCTTTTTCACTCTAGTGACCTGCTGCTGCCTTTTGAATTCAGGTAGTGGACATGATTGAAGTCCCCTCCTCTCAAAACTTCTGATGTCCAAATAGGCCACTGTGATGTCCAGAATATGCACAGTGATCTTCCAGGCACTGTGTAATACAATAAGACTAAGGTAAAGTCTGGAGAGGCAGAAAGTCAGAAACCTGGTCACAGTCCATTTGGTGTGTGAAGATGATAGATGGAGATTAGAAGATACAGAGAGATTGAGATCTCCAAGAGTCAGACTGTGGGAGTTGAAGAATCACTTGGTGCTGGAAGAGAGGCCCAGTTCAGGCCTTATGGAGAGGTAAAGTTAATTTTGTTTGTATGTCAGGGATCGAGGCCTTAATAGCAGATGTTTGTCCAGAAATCAGGTTGGAATCTGGGCTGCCATGTAAGGAATGAATGGTAGGAGTGATGGCAGTGAAGAGAGAAGGCTCTGTGAGGAGCACAGCCAAATTAAATATACTGAAGGGGACCTCCCTCAAGGCTGGGCTGGGATCTGCTCTGTCAGGCCTCCTATAATTCAGGCTGCTACAGAGGGAGTGGTGGTGGAAAAATATAGTTTTTCCAAGATCAATCATTAGTGGTCCCTCCCCGAAGGTGGGTTGGAATCCAAACCTGATGGTCTAGGAACATTGCTGGAACATTGAACTTGGAACTGAGCCAAAACTGGGGAACGCAGGGCTCTTGAAAGTGATAGGGCTAGAAGAGATCATAGGAATATGGTAGCAATGTGCTTAAACCATGCACCAGAGTGGGGCAGTGAGCCCGGGGATGATGAATGACCAAATCTTGGTCCTAATGAGTGAAATGCCCTGCAGGACAATCAGAATGGTTGTGTACTTTTATATAAATAGAGCACTGTATAGAAAACAAAGGAAGAAGTTGTAGAGAGTATGCTGCAAAACCTCCTCAGCAGAAGTAAGTTTTGACAGTGTTGTGTGGAATAAAAAATAATGTGATGTCATTTGACAACAGCATTAATGAGATGATAGCAGGCCAAGCAGCATCTGTAGGAAGAGGTGCAGTCGACGTTTCAGGCCGAGACCCTTCGTCAGGACTAACTGAAGGAAGAGTGAGTAAGGGATTTGAAAGCTGGAGGGGGAGGGGGAGATGCAAAATGATAGGAGAAGACAGGAGGGGGAGGGATAGAGCCGAGAGCTGGACAGATGATAGGCAAAAGGGGATACGAGAGGATCATGGGACAGGAGGTCTGGGAAGAAAGACAAGTGGGGGGGGGACCCAGAGGATGGGCAAGAGGTATATTCAGAGGGACAGAGGGAGAAAAAGGAGAGTGAGAGAAAGAATGTGTGCATAAAAATGAGTAACAGATGGGGTACGAGGGGGAGGTGGGGCCTTAGCGGAAGTTAGAGAAGTCGATGTTCATGCCATCAGGTTGGAGGCTACCCAGACGGAATATAAGGTGTTGTTCCTCCAACCTGAGTGTGGCTTCATCTTTACAGTAGAGGAGGCCGTGGATAGACATGTCAGAATGGGAATGGGATGTGGAATTAAAATGTGTGGCCACTGGGAGATCCTGCTTTCTCTGGCGGACAGAGCGTAGATGTTCAGCAAAGCGGTCTCCCAGTCTGCGTCGGGTCTCGCCAATATATAAAAGGCCACATCGGGAGCACCGGACGCAGTATATCACCCCAGTCGACTCACAGGTGAAGTGTTGCCTCACCTGGAAGGACTGTTTGGGGCCCTGAATGGTGGTAAGGGAGGAAGTGTAAGGGCATGTGTAGCACTTGTTCCGCTTACAAGGATAAGTGCCAGGAGGGAGATCAGTGGGGAGGGATGGGGGGGACGAATGGACAAGGGAGTTGTGTAGGGAGCGATCCCTGCGGAATGCAGAAACAGCGGGGGAGGGAAAGATGTGCTTAGTGGTGGGATCCCGTTGGAGGTGGCGGAAGTTACGGAGAATAATATGTTGGACCCGGAGGCTGGTGGGGTGGTAGGTGAGGACCAGGGGAACTCTATTCCTAGTGGGGTGGCGGGAGGATGGAGTGAGAGCAGATGTACGTGAAATGGGGGAGATGCGTTTAAGAGCAGAGTTGATAGTGGAGGAAGGGAAGCCCCTTTCTTTAAAAAAGGAAGACATCTCCCTCGTCCTAGAATGAAAAGCCTCATCCTGAGAGCAGATGCGGCGGAGACGGAGGAATTGCGAGAAGGGGATGGCGTTTTTGCAAGGGATTTGTTGAGAAGAGGAATAGTCCAGATAGCTGTGAGAGTCAGTAGGCTTATAGTAGACATCAGTGGATAAGCTGTCTCCAGAGACAGAGACAGAAAGATCTAGAAAGGGGAGAGAGGTGTCGGAAATGGACCAGGTAAACTTGAGGGCAGGATGAAAGTTGGAGGCAAAGTTAATAAAGTCAACGAGTTCTGCATGCGTGCAGGAAGCAGCGCCAATGCAGTCGTCGATGTAGCGAAGGAAAAGTGGGGGACAGATACCAGAATAGGCACGGAACATAGATTGTTCCACAAACCCAACAAAAAGGCAGGCATAGCTAGGACCCATATGGGTACCCATAGCTACACCTTTAGTTTGGAGGAAGTGGGAGGAGCCAAAGGAGAAATTATTAAGAGTAAGGACTAATTCCGCTAGACGGAGCAGAGTGGTGGTAGAGGGGAACTGATTAGGTCTGGAATCCAAAAAGAAGCGTAGAGCTTTTAGAGATGAGGCTTTTCATTCTAGGACGAGGGAGATGTCTTCCGTCTGGGTAGCCTCCAACCTGATGGCATGAACATCGACTTCTCTAACTTCCGCTATGGCCCCACCTCCCCCTCGTACCCCATCTATTACTCATTTTTATGCACACATTCTTTCTCTCACTCTCCTTTTTCTTCCTCTGTCCCTCTGAATATATCTCTTGCCCATCCTCTGGGTCCCCCCCCTTGTCTTTCTTCCCGGACCTCCTGTCCCATGATCCTCTCGTATCCCCTTTTGCCTATCACCTGTCCAGCTCTTGGCTCTATCCCTCCCCCTCCTGTCTTCCCCTATCATTTTGGATCTCCCCCTCCCCGTCCAACTTTCAAATCCCTTACTCACTCTTCCTTCAGTTAGTCCTGATGAAGGGTCTCAGCCTGAAACATCGACTGCACCTCTTCCTACAGATGCTGCTTGGCCTGCTGCGTTCACCAGCAACTTTGATGTGTGTTGCTTGAATTTCCAGCATCTGAAGAATTCCTGTTGTTTAATGAGATGACATTTCATTTTCCATACTACATGTTAGGTTTAATTGAAATTCTGCTAAAAGTATTATAAACTGATTATGGCAGTGAAATAATGCCTGTTTGTTAATCTCAAAACTCTTGCCAACTCAGTCTATGACTTGAACATAAACCACTCATCAGATCAATCATTTTGCACTTTGATCTATGAGCCTAGCTTTGTCACGTCTCTGATACATTTTATCTGTGTCTGATAGGTTTGCAGTGATAGGATTAACTTTTCAACTCTATCTTTCTCCATTTATGTGTGTAACCTTTGATGCTTTTGTTTCTTCAATCGTGTATAGATTTCTTAAGTTGAAACTGTGGTCAGTTGTAAAGTGATAGTTTGTCAAATAGTCAATAATTCTCTGAAATGGCAATTGGTAACTGTTGCAAGGACAATTATTTGTAAATTCTAGAGACACTTAGTCTTGTAGATTATGATATAAATCACTTTACGTTTCAATGTCTTTCCAATGTCAATCATAAGTGATGCTATTAAAATGCAGGATGACATCCAATGTCACTTGTAGAGGGTATTAACTATAATTGACTGTTCTGTTGTATATCTTACTGTACATACTATTTATTACACATTGCACATTCAGATGGCGACGTAACGTAAAGATTTTTACTCATGTATGTAAAGGACGTAAGAAATAAAGTCATTAAATTCAATTCAATTATTAATAAACAAGAGAAATGCTGAAACTGCTGGAAATCCAAAGCAACACACACAAAATGCAGAAGGAACTCAACGGGTCAGCCATCATCTCTGGAAATTAATAAACTGTCCGATGTTTTGGGCCAAGACCCTTCATCAGGACTGGGAAGGAAGGAAGAAGATGCCAAATGAAAATGTTGGGGAGGGGAGAAGGAGGACTCGCTAGAAGGGGTTAGCTGAAGCCATGTGGGTAGAAAAAGTAAAGAGCTGGAGAAGAAGGAATCTGATAGGATATGAGAGTGAAGGATGAAGGGGGTCATGAGGGGGGTGTTGATAGGCAGGTGAGGAGAAGAGGTAAGAAGCCAGAGTGGGGAATAAAAGAAGAGGGAAGGGGGTGAGCTGCAGCGCTGTGTCTAAAATGGTAGGTGAGAACCATGTTTCCATTATGTAGAGTACACAGCAGTCCCTGATGTCTCTCTGGTACTGCAATCACTCTGTGGTCTGTAATTTTATTTTCCAGAGACTATATGTTCACCAGCAGGATAGTCAGAAATGGGATCCAAAGCCTCTGCATTTTACTCATACCTGTAGACCGGTTCATCTTCCCCACTTCCATTCTCTTAAATGGAAACTGCACTCGCATCTTGAGTCTGCGGTCTGGGATCCGCTGCCATCACTATATTTGAGTATCAATAGATTTTTAAAAACATATTGAAATGTCGTTGCTTACTGAAGTACCCATGGTTGTTACTGTGGATTTCACTTGCCATAGTTCTAAACAGGAATATTTGATGATTTTCATTGGAGCTGCACGCAAAGAGTTGCCACTTATTTCCTCCATCTTCCGGATGGAAGATGAGCAAAATGTAATTGATTTTCAATCCCATTCTAGTTCTGTTCGGGAAAACAGAAATTAGATTGGATGAAGTGATGTCATAAATCTTTGCTCAAGACTGTGAAATAAATATAATTATAATATGCCTTTTGATTTTGATTTCAATGAGGAGTATGACTTCTCTAAAGTAATTACTTCTGGATAAATATATCAGTAGCTTCACAAGACCAAACTAAAGTTGACCAATATGAATGACCCCTACCCTTGACATCATTTAGTTTTTTAAAATTTTATTTCTAGAAAATTTTTTAACCCTGAACCCTTGAGTCAGTGTTGGAATTATGTAAATCATAGCTTACAAAACATAAAATTATCCATAAAATAAAAACAAACATGGCAGAAATAAATATCAATATAATAACCATGTGTGTCTATTTAGATCTGTCTCCCCCCCAGGAAATCTAAATATTTGCCCCATTTTTGTGTATAGATGTCCAATATATCAAACTGTTTGTAAGACATGCATTCAAAAGCTGCCACTTTAGCTATTTCTGTGACCCACTCCTGAAATGATGGTCCCCCCAAGTTTCTCCAAACTCTAAGTATAAATTTGTCTTCCTACTATTATACTTGTCTGGATCCAATTCTGGGAGTGTTCATCCCCAGGTAACCCAAGCGTGTCTCCCAAGACAAAAAGTCTAGGGCAGAAAGGGAGTTGAATACCTGAAACTTCACCAATATACTTAAGTATCATAATCCAAAATTCTTGAATTCTGGGACAGGACAAGAGCGCATGTACTAAGTCCCCTTTATCCGCCTCACAGCGCCAGAGAAAGCAGGATCTCCCAGTGGCCACACATTTTAATTCCACATCCCATTCCCATTCTGATATGTCTATCCACGGCCTCCTCTACTGTACAGATGAAGCCACACTCAGGTTGGAAGAACAACACCTTATATTTCGTCTGGGTAGCCTCCAACCTGATGGCATGAACATTGACTTCTCAAACTTCTGCTAATGCCCCACCTGCCCCTCGTAACCCATCCGTTATTTATATGCACACATTCTTTTTCTCTCTCTTTCTCCCTCTATCCCTCTCACTATACTCCTTGCCCATCCTCTGGGCTTCCCCCCTCCCCCTTTCTTTCTCGCTTGGCCTCACATCCCATGATCCTCTCATATCCCTTTTGCCTATCACCTGTCCAGCTCTTGGCTCCATCCCTCCCCCTCCAATCTTCTCCTATCATTTTGCTTCTCCCCCTCCCCCTCCCACTTTCAAATCTCTTACTCACTCTTCCTTCAGTTAGTCCTGACGAAGGATCTCGGCCCGAAACGTCGACTGTACCTCTTCCTAGAGATGCCACCTGACCTGCTGCGTTCACCGGCAACTTTTATGTGTGTTGCTTGAAATTCCAGCATCTGCAAATCATGATCTCTCTTTGGGTGCCTTGCTATTGCTTGGTGGGTGTTGGGTGCTATTGCTTTTTGCTGGAACGGGAAAGGGGGAGGGGGAGGGGGAGTTTGATGCGTTGATGCTTGCTGCTGCTTACGTGGAGGAGACCGGCTTTGGGGTCCAATGTTTTTCTGTTGTTAATTCTTTTGGGGTTCTTCTGTTTTTTGTGAATGGCTACAAAGACAAGTATTTCAGGTTGTATACTGTATACATTATCTGATAATTAATGGAACCATTTGAATCACCTGTTCCTGTTTTCATGCAATAGACTCGCAAGGCAGAATACCCTTCTCAGAGGCATGGGAATGTACCTGGAATAAACTGATTAGTTTACACTGAATGTCCCTGTTTTGGCCAGTGCCACCAGGAGAGCTATTGGTTTAGGGGCTGAGCCAACTTTCACTGGCAGGGATCATGACTAGGTTAAGCTGATATTTTTACCCCCTCTCTCTGGTTTGGAAAAACTAACCAAATAACTTCCTTCTCCAATCATTAAAGACACCACAATTGAGAACATTGGTGGTTGGTCCATTGTAGTGTTCTTAACAAGCAAACTAGCAGGGTCTAGACATTTTTATTGTTTCACAAATGACCTTTGTACTGGATGCGTATGTGCTTCCATGAATGCAGAGAATCTATTCCAGGCAAATTATAATTGTGATGGGATTTTGTCATGGGCACGACCTACGTCAAGTGCATAAGGTGACACAGCCTGTTTTATTCTGTCACCAGAAAGCACAGTTTATGATGGGCTAAAGGACCATTCCCATGCTGTCTGACTCTATAACTCTTAATATTTTAAAGGGAGTATAGCACAGAAACAGGCCAAATGAATGTGTGACAGTGTTTGTGCTCTGTATGTACCTTTTACTTGTTGAACTGGTTAGGAGTCAACCATATGGATTGGTTAGGTGTCACATATGTCAGACTGGATAAAGATGACAGATCTTTCCTTCTCAAAGACATTAGTGAACAAATTCAAGCAACACACATCAAAGTTGCTGGTGAATGCAGCAGGCGAGGCAGCATCTGTAGGAAGAGGTACAGTCGACGTTTCAGGCCGAGACCCTTCGTCAGGACTAACTGAAGGAAGAGTTAGTAAGAGATTTGAAAGTGGGAGGGGGAGGGGGAGATCCAAAATGATAGGAGAAGACAGGAGGGGGAGGGATGGAGCCAAGAGTTGGACAAGTGATTGACAAAGGGGATATGAGAGGGTCATGGGACAGCAGGTCCGGGGAGAAAGACAAGTGGGGGGGGGGGAACCAGAGGATGGGCAAGGGGTATAGTCAGAGAGACAGAGGGAGAAAAAGGAGAGTGAGAGAAAGAATGTGTGTATAAGAATAAATAACGGATGGGGTACGACGGGGAGGTGGGGCATTAGCGGAAGTTAGAGAAGTCGATGTTCATGCCATCAGGAATTCCCGTCGTTAGTGAACAAATTCAGTTGTTCTATACTTACCATTTTCAAGGCTAATTTTATTTTATAACATTCCAAATTCATTTAATAATTTGCATTTAAATTCCTAGCTGCCATAGTGGGATTTGAACTCTGTGTCGAGATCATTATATTACCATGTTCCTCCAACCACCCCTCCTAATATCCTGACAATTTTTACTTCTCCCATGTGTTTATCTAGCTGCTGCTAAATACACATGAAAACAAGAGGGCTATTGGAAACACTTGGGCTGCAGAATGTTTCAAACACCACCTATTAGTAATTCATTACACTGGGGGGTTGTGTGTATTAAACTCTATTTCAGATGTATTAGCTTTGTTTGATTGCAGTGTTCATCCCATCCGGCTGTCACTTCTTCACAAATACTTATTATTATGCATCAGATCTGTTGTATTTCTTCATTGCCTTGAGGTATTTGACTTGGGGCACTCAAGGTGTGATAGTGAAATGAAGGGGTGATTGAGTTGTCTGTAGGTGAATGTAACACTCTGTATAAAACTCTATGTGTAATACATCACCAGAAGAGATCAGCTTTGTTTCCTTTCACTGATCTCTCCTTCGCAGCCATGGGAAATAAATATTTCTAACATCTTCACCTGGAAGCTGTGTTGTCAAGGTCAGCTTTCAAAGGGTTAACTGGAATTGATTGGCACAACAGAAATGATACCAGTGTTTTATGTCGTGGAAAACTGGTGAGTATGACCTACTAAAGAGGCCTGTCAACTTTTATCATCCAGAAGAAAATAAACAGGAGCACATTGCTGATACAGTGGCCAATAGCATCTTATTCCTGTGACTTATTTACACAAGTTACATATTTACACGTCGGTTGCTTGTCTCTGGAGGCAGGAAGGACTGCTGTGTAAGGTACTTCCCTGCAAATGTTATAAATTCAGTGCAAAAGCTCTTGCCAGTTTTATAGGCATGAGTGGATGCACCATTGTATTCTGACCGTATGAGTACCAGGCTTTTTTCAGCTGAAGTTGGCGAGAGAAAGGCCATGGACTTGAGTACATGGGTGACACAGTGGTGCAGCTGGTAGTACTGCTCGTCCACAACTCCAGCAACCCAGATTCAATTCTGACCTCAGGTGCTCTGTGTGTGGAGCTTACATGTTCTTCCTGTGACTATTTGTTTCCCCCCAGGGTTTTTGGAAATACAATTGGCCAGTTAATTATCCAGTGAGTGTGTTGGTGTGTGGTAGAATTTGGGATGGATTGATGGGAATGTGGGGATAAGAATAAAGAGATTTAAGTAGGATTTAGTGTAAATATCATTGTTTGGTGGTTAGTGTAGAGTAGGTCACAAATCTCTGCTGGCACTAATGCAGCTCGAGGAAAGGCTGAACTGTCAAAGTCTGTGTCTTTTATGAGATGTTCAGATGATGTTCTATCTGGCTTCTCAGGTAAATAACAAATATCCTCATCACTATTAAGACAAAAGGTTCTGCTTTAATTGTAATAGTGTCCTTCTTAACCTAGCTAAACATGTACAATATACATTTATTACTGAACTCTAAAAAGTCACGATAACTTGTTGATGTCTAGTATTTTCTAAATGGTTGATTTTTTGTAACACTCATCCCAGTGAAGCTGCCGCAATGTCCTGGATTCCTTTGATATCTCTGCTTTACTTCATACTTCAATCAACGTGATCCTGGTCCCTTGTACAGCAACATCAATAGACAGTAGACAATAGGTGCCGGAGTAGGCCATTCGGCCCTTTGAGCCAGCCGACCATTCACTGTAATCATCCACAATCAGTACCCTGTTCCTGCCTTCTCCCCATATCCCTTGACTCCACTATCTTTAAGAGCTCTATCTAACTCTCTCTTGAAAGCATCCAGAGAATTGGCCTCCACTGCCTTCTGAGGCAGAGCATTCCACAGATCCCCAACTCTCTGGGTGAAAAAGTTTTTCCTCAACTCCGTTCTAAATGGACTACCCATTCTTAAACTGTAGCCTCTGGTTCTGGACTCCCCCAACATCGGGAACATGTTTCCTGCCTTTAGCATGTCCAATCCCTTAATAATATGTTTCAATCAGATCCCCTCTCATCCTTCTAAATTCCAGTGTATACAAGCCCAGTCACTCCAATCTTTCAACATATGACAGACCTGCCATTCCGGGAATTAACTTCGTGAACTTACGCTGCACTCTCTCAATAGCAAGAATGTCCTTCCTCAAATCTGGAGACCAAAACTGCACACAATACTCCAGGTGTGGTCTCACCAGGGCGCTGTACAACTGCAGAAGGACCTCTTTGCTCCTATACTCAACTCCGCTTATTACGAAGGCTAACATGCCATTAGCTTTCTTCACTGCCTGCTGTACCTGCATGCTTACTTTCAGTGACTGATGAACAAGGACACCTAGATCTCGTTGTACTTCCCCTTTTCCTAACTTGACACCATTCAGATAGTAATCTGCCTTCCTGTTCTTGCCACCAAGGTGGATAACCTCACATTTATCCACATTAAACTGCATCTGCCGACTCACGCAACTTGTCCAAGTCACCCTGCATTCTCATAAAACCCTCCTCACATTTCATATTGCCACCCAGCTTTGTGTCATCTGCAAATTTGCTAATGTTACTTTTAATCCCTTCATCTAAATCATTAATGTATATTGTAAATAGCTGTGGTCCCAGCACCAAGCCTTGCGGTACCCCACTAGTCACTGCCTGCTATTCTGAAAAGGACCCGTTAATCCCTACTCTTTGTTTCCTGTCTGCCAACCAATTTTCTATCCATGTCAGTACCCTACCCCCAATACCGTGTGCTCTAATTTTGCCCACTAATCTCCTATGTGGGATATTATCAAAGGCTTTCTGAAAGTCCAGGTACACTATATCTACTGGCTCTCCCTTGTCCATTTTCCTAGTTACATCCTCAAAAAATTCCAGAAGGTTAGTCAAGCATGATTTTCCCTTCGTAAATCCATGCTGACTTGGACTGATCCTGTTACTGCTATCCAAATGTGCCGCAATTTCATCTTTTATAATTGACTCCAGCATCTTCCCCACCACTGATGTCAGGCTAACTGGTCTATAATTCCCTGTTTTCTCTCTCCCTCCTTTCTTAAAAAGTGGGATAACATTAACTACCCTCCAACCCCCAGGAACTGATCCTGAATCTATAGAACATTGGAAAATGATTACCATTGCGTCCATGCAGTTTATCAAGCAGTTTACTTCATGTACATACATCCATGGAAACAAATACTGATAGAATGGCAAAGAAAATGATTAAATCAATGATCATTTGAGGCCGGCCATAACTAGTCTGTTCAAGGAGTACAATGTTGAGAGGAAGGGACCTGATCATGGAGGATTCAATGTGTAAAGAATATCATGGGAAGTGACATTGGAATCAAATGTGGATGAAGATGATTTGAGGGAGGAGAAAGCTGATGAGTTTTTAACTTTCCTCCTTTGGAGGGCTTGTAAGGAAAAGTTTTGCAATCTCATTTGCAGCTATTAAAGCTATTCTCCTCTTTATCGTTGTGTCAAACCTGACCGAGGGGTTGGTGAAGCTAGTATCATGGATGAAAGAGAAGAGCTGTCAGTGTTACTCAGTGAACAAACCTATGTGTTCAAAGCCCAAGTATTTCTTGAGTTAGCAAGATCAAGACCTGTAATTATTACCCATCCCTATTTCCCTCAAAGGTAGTAGTGAACTTTTTACAGGATGTGCTGTGATCAGAATACATTGGAACTTCCACAGTGCTGATAGATTAGCAATACCAGTTTCATTATCTGTGGTGGATTGTGAGAGGAAGGAAGTGTTGAGAAAGCCATCTGGATGCTTCAATTTACTTGCAAACATCTCAAATAACATCCTTCAAAAATAACAGAATGCTGTCAGATGAGAAGGTTACAGGTGTTGTGCTGGTTATATATAACATCAGCTATGTGCATTTCTTCCACTGTAATCATTAAATAGGGACCATTTGAACTGCAGAAGTGTAGCCAGTGGAAGGCGGCCAGTGAGTGAGTGGGCCAGTGAAGGAGTAGAGCTTTGAGGCTTTGTCTTGAGAGATTCTGGCAGTTTTGGCAGTTGGACTGTGCAATCAAGTCAATCAAGATTTGAATAGCTCAGCAGAAAGCAGCTGATTGGACAATTGAGGTCAGGTGACCAAGCAGTTTGAAAAGCTCAAACAAATAAATAGAGGGGTAGCTCAAGCAGAGCGGCCAGTGTGTGAGTGGGCCAGTGCAGGAGTGGAGCTTTGAGGCTTTGACTCAAGAGGCTTTGACAGGAAGAGGCGGAGGACAAGCTTGCTCCCAGTTAGGCTTTACAATGCCTCCTGAGATGGTGATGTGCCTCTCATATGAGATGTGGCAGTCTTGGGGAGCTCCCCTCTCCTGCAGTCACATCTGCCAGAAGTGCATGCAGCTGGGTGATATGGAAGACCGTGTAAGGAATCTGGAGCAGCAGCTGGATGACCTTCAACTCATAAGGGAGGCAGTCATAGATGAGAGCTACAGGGAGGTAGTCACACCTAGGCTGTCAGAAGCAGGTCGTTGGGTGACAGTCAGATGGGGGAAAGCGAAGGTGAGTAGACAGGTAGTGCAGAGCACCCCTATACCCATTCCCTGAATAATAAGTTTACTGCAGATTTTTGGAAAGGTGCAAAAATAACAGGGTTGTTATCATGGGTGGCTTTAACTTCGCTAATATTGATGGCACCTGATTAGTTCCAATGGTTTAGATGGGGCAGAGTTTGTTAAGTGTGTTCAGGACGGATTCCTGTCACAGTATGTTGACAGGCCGACTAGGGGGAATGCCAAACTAGATCTAGTATTAGGTAACGAACCAGGTCAGGTCACCGACCTCTCAGTGTATGAGCATCTGGGGGACAGTGACCACCAAACCCCGGCCATCAGCATTATCATGGAATAGGATAGAATCAGAGAGGACAGGAAAATTTTTAATTGGGGAAGGGCAAATTATGAGGCTATAAGGCTAGAACTTGCGGGTGTGAATTGGGATGATGTTTTTGCAGGGAAATGTACTAAGGACACGTGGCCGATGTTTAGGGATCTCTTCCAGGATGTTAGGCATAAATTTGTCCCGGTGAGGAAGGTAAATAATGGAAGGGTCAAGGGACCATGGGTGACAAGTGAGGTGGAAAGTCTAGTCAGGTGGAAGAAGGCACCATACATGAGGTTTCAGAAGCAAGGATCAGATGGGTCTATTGAGCAATATAGGGTAGCAAGAAGGGAGCTTAAGAAGGGGCTGAGGAGAGCAAGAAGGGGGCATGAGAAAGCCTTGCCGAGTAGGATAAAGGAAAACCCCAAGGCATTCTTCAATTATGTGAGGAACGAAAGGATGACAGGAGTGAAGGTAGGACTTATTAGAGATAAAAGTGGGAAGATGTGCCTGGAGGCTGTGGAAGTGAGCGAGGTCCTCAATGAATAACTCTCTTCGGTATTCACCAATGAGTGGGAACTTGATGAAAGTGAGGACAATCTGAGTGAGGTTGATGTTCTGGAGCATGTTGATATTAAGGGAGAGGAGGTGTTGGAGTTGTTAAAATACATTTGGACGGTCAAGTCCCCGGGGCCTGATGGAATATTCCCCAGGCTGCTCTACGAAGCGAGGGAAGAGATTGCTGAGCCTCTGGCTAGGATCTTTTATGTTCTCGTTGTCCATGGGTATGGTACCGGAGGAATGGAGGGAGGCGAATGTTTTCTCCTTGTTCGAAAAAGGTAGTAGGGATCGTCCAGATAATTATAGGCCAGTGAGCCTTGCATCTGTGGTGGGAAAGGTGTTGGAAAATATTCTTAGAGATAGGATCTGTGGGCATTTAGAGAATCATGGTCTGAGCAGGGGCAGGCAGCATGGCTTTGTGAAGGGCAGATTGTGACTAACAAGCCTGACAGAGTTCTTTGAGGAGGTGACCAGGCATATAGATGAGGGTAGTGCAGTGGATGTGATCTACATGGATTCTAGTAAGGCATTTGACAAGGTTCCACACAGTAGGCTTATTCAGAAAGTCAGAAGGCATGAGATCCAGGGAAGTTTGGCCAGGTGGATTCAGAATTGACTTGCCTGCAGAAAGAAGAGGTTCGTGGTGGAGGGAGTACATTCGGATTGGAGGGTTGTGACTAGTGGTGTCCCACAAGGATCTGTTCTGGGACCTCTACTTTCCGTGATTTTTATTAATGACCTGGATGTTTGGGTAGAAGGGTGGGTTGGCAAGTTTGCAGATGACACAAAGGTTGGTGGTGTTGTGGATAGTGTAGAGGATTGTCAAAGATTGCAGAGAGACATTGATAGGCTGCAGAAGTGGGCTGAGAAGTGACAGATGGATTTCAACCCGGAGAAGTGTGAGGTGGTACACTTTGGAAGGACAAACTCCAAGGCAGAGTACAAAGTAAATAGCAGGATACTTGGTAGTGTGAAGGAGCAGAGGGATCTCGGGGTACATATCCACAGATCCCTGAAAGTTGCCTCACAGGTAGATAGGATAGTTAAGAAAGCTTATGGGGTGTTAGCTTTCATAAGTTGAGGGATAGAGTTTAAGAGTCACGAGGTAATGATACAGCTCTATAAAACTCTGGTTAGGCCACACTTGGAGTACTGTGTCCAGTTCTGGTCGCCTCACTATAGGAAGGATGTGGAAGCATTGGATAGAGTACAGAGGAGATTTATTAGGATGCTGCCTGGTTTAGAGAGTATGCATTATGATCAGAGATTAAGGGAGCTAGGGCTTTACTCTCTGGAGAGAAGAAGGATGAGAGGAGACATGATAGAGGTATACAAGATATTAAGAGGAATAGATAGAGTGGACAGCCAGCGCTTCTTCCCCGGGGCACCATTGCTCAATACAAGAGGACATGGCTTTAAGGTAAGGGGTGGGAAGTTCAAGGGGGGTATTAGAGGAAGGTTTTTTACTCAGAGAGTGGTTGGTACATGCAGTTCACTGCCTGAATCAGTGGTGGAGGCAGATACACTAGTGAAACTAGGCTACTAGACAGGTATATGGAGGAATTTAAGGTGGGTGGTTATATGGGAGGCAGGGTTTAAGGGTCAACACAACCTTGTGGGCTGAAAGGCCTGTATTGCACTGTACTATTCTATGGTCTATGTTAATCATTGGTCTGAGGTTCAGGAGCATGCTGATGTAAGTAGTGTGGACAGTCTGCTGGATTAAGCTGATCCATTCGGACGGACTGAACTCAGAAGCTGAAATTGAAGATGAACCATACAGTCTAGAGGTGTGCATGGTCTTTCTGTGGAAGCAGTGTCTGGGTTACTGAGGAAGATAAAGGATGCTTAGGAATTTGGGCCATCCAATCAGGAGAGTGGAACGGTGAGAAGGTTCTAGGGAAGGCTGGGGGAGCAGCTTTGTGACTGAGACTGGTGTTGGGTCTTTGTTTGGTGGGAGATGATGAGAGAAGACGCTGGAGAAAACTGGTGGTAGTATTTGATCCGGTGGGGAAGTGCTATTCACTGGGGCCCAGGTTTAGAAGTCTGCCAAGGATCGGTGAATGTGGCCTTTGGAAGAGTTGAGCTCCAACCTGTCCACATTTCACTGTTTAATTATGATGGGCCCTTTTATTTTTTTTATCCCTTTCTTTTCTTTACTAACTCTTTGGTTAAGATAACGTTCACAAATATACTGCTTTATAATTGTATGCAGTGTGCGATGATGCTGACTGGCTATTGCAGGGAGTAAATCACACAGTATTCACACAAACCAGGGTTTGGGTGGGCGATACATCCCAATCCCATGGATTTGGTGTGACCAAAGTGGTGTACTCCCTAAGCATACAAAGCCAGAGAAGGGTGGGTTCTCGCCACGGAATCCAGTGGCTGTTCGTGGGGTAATGAGCTGCATTTCCAGAGATGCCAGCAAAAGGGCTTTCAACTATATGACTATCAGATATGCAACCAGAAATAATCGGCTGTCGGGACTCTGTGGATTGAACAGTATTTAGACAATAAGATATAGGAGTAACATTAGGCCATTTGGCCCATTGTGTCTAGACCACCATTTCATCACAGCTGATCCATTTTCTCTTGCATTCCCAATCTCCTGTCTTCTCCTCCATATCCCTTCATGCCTGAATGAATCAAGAATTTATCAAACTCTGCCTTTAATATACCCAATGACTTGGTCTCCACAACAGCCTGCAACAACGAGTTCCATAAATTCACCACCCTCTGGCTAACAAAATTCCTCCTGATCTCCATTGTAAAAGAATGCCCCTCTATTCTGAAGCTGTGCCCTCCGGTTTTGGACTCTCCCACAATAGGAAACATCCTCTCCACATCCACTCAATAAAGACCTTTCACCTTTTGATATGTTTCAATGACATCAACCGTCATTATTCTAAATTCTAGTGAAAATCAGAATCAGGTTTATTATCACCAGCAGGTGTTGTGAAATTTTGTTAACTTATCAGCAGCAGTACAATGTAATATATGCTAATATAGAAGGAAAAACAAAGAAAAGTAAGTAAATCAATTACAGTAAGTATATCTATGTGTATTGAATAGTTAAGTTGAAAACAGTGCAAAAACAGAAATAATAAAATGAGGTTGTGTTCATGTATGTGGTTCATTGTCCATTTAGGAATCGTATGGCAGAGGGAAAGAAGCTGTTCCTGAATCATGGAGTGTGCGCCCTCAGTCTTCTGTACCTACTTCTTGTGTCATAAGGTGGTGGCTGGGAATGGACCCAAGTGCAAGACACAGACACGGAAGTACTGGGGACAGGACTAGAATACAGGGTGAGGGCTAGGACATGGACACAAAAACCGGAAACCTGGAACAGGACTGGACAAAAGAGCTAGTAGCCCGGGCTTGGACTCCAAGCCAGAGACTGGACAAGGACCCAGAACCTGGGTCTTGCCTCTGGCTCGGACCCCAGAACTAGGCAAGGACGTGACTTGGCTGGCAGGCAGGATGAGACTTGAGGTGAGGCCGGGGACCAGAGACTTGAGGCGAGGCTGGAGACCAGAGGCTTGAGACTAGAGGCTTGAGGCTTGGGGTCTTGAAGCTTGGATTGGGGCTCAGCTCGGCTCGGCTAGAGACTTTAGGCGAGTCTTGGCCAGAGACTTGAGGTCTTGAAGCTCCTCCTGGGCAGGGCACTGTACTCCCGGGCAGGGTGCGGATCTCCACCCGACGGAAGCAAGGGACAGGAAGGGACAGAACCCACCGCAGGGTAACGGCAATCTGGCCCGGTTTACTTGACGGAGGCAAGGGACCGGAAGGGACAGAACCAACCACAGGGTAACGGCAATCTGGCCTGGCTTACCTGGCGGAGGCAAGGGACAGGAAGGGATCTAGATACAGGGTGGCTCCAAGACAAGGCTTCAGGCAAGGAAACAGAAGGCAGGGGAAGGGATATAAGGAGTAAGGACAAGAACAATCCAGCAGCCATGCCCTGGTCTCTGATGGTATTTATACAGCCAGCCCCAACGAGAATCAGCTGCCTCAATTAAAGCTCAACAGGAACAGGAACAGGAACAGGGTAGACAAGAAAACCTGGAGCAAGGGTCATAGGACCGAATCGTGAACCGGAATACAGACTTCACAGACCGGACCATGACATCTTGACAGTAACAATGAAAAGAGAGCATGCCCTGGGTGATGGGAGTCCTTAATAATGGGCATTGCCTTTCTGAGGCACTGCTCCTTGAAGATGTCTTGGATACTATAGAGGCTAGTACCCAAAATAGAGCTGCCTAATTTTACAACCTAGCATCTTTCGGTCTTGTGCCATAGTTCCCCCAAACCAGACAGTGATGCAGCCTGTTAGAATGCTCTCAACAGTATATGTATAGAAGCTTTTGAGTGTTTTAGTTGACAAACCAAATCTCTTCAAACTTAACTCCTAATGAAATATAGCCGCAGTCTTGCCTTCTTTATAGCTGCATCAATATGTTGGGACCAGGTTAGATCCTCAGAGATATTGACACCCAGCAACTTGAAATTGCTCATTCTCTCCACTTCTGATCCCTGTATGAGGATTGGTTCGTGTTCCCTTGTCTTGCCTTTCCTGAAGTCCACGATCAGCTTTTTCATCTTACTGACATTGAGTTCAAAGTTGTTGCTACGACACCAATTAGCTGGTATATCTGACTCCTGTATGCCGTCTCATCTCCATCTGAGATTCTACCATCAAAGGTTGTATCATCAGCAAATTTGTAGATGGTGTTTGAGCTATACCTAGCCACACAGTCATTGGTATCAAGAGAGTAGAGCAGTGGGCTAAGCACACACCTCAGTGTTGCGCCGGTGTCCGTTGTGTTCTTTATACTTACCGTGGGTTACTAAGGACAAACCATATTCTGGAAGAATAAGAACTAGAACTTTTATTTTCAATAGCAAGCAGCAACCACATTTCACCATACAAGTTTCTAGATCATTCTGTCATTTCTACACATGCTCCAAACTCTGTCCAATCACATTCTTACATGTGACACATGATATCACCACATCTTCCTTTCCTTAAAAAGAAAAACAATTAGCAACATTGATCAGAACAAATACATAATTTAACATGTCTCTATCAGTCTCTCTGGGGGTTTACGAACACGAGTAGACCTTCTAAGTGGTTCACACAGTTCTGGTGTTTTGTTGTTATTTTCATGTTTTGTCTGGTCTGCATCAGTTAACTGAAACTCTGAAGTTGGCTCCTTCTTGAGGTCTTTGGGATTTCTTCTTAACACTGCTCCTTCTGTTTGGACCATGTATGATCTGGGTTGTACTTCTTCAAGTACTGAAGCTTTCTGTGTCCATGTGTTCATTTTGTCTTGTATCCTTACTTCATCTCCTTGATGCAGTTCAGGTAATGGACGAGAACATCTGTCAAAATATGTTTTCTGCTTTGCTTTGTGTTCATCTTTTCATCTTTTCACTTGTTCACCTCCTTCTGTTCTCAGAAGGCTCTTATCTGTTGGCAGATTGGAACTCAAACGGCATCCTATCAAGAGCTGAGCAGGTGAAAATTCACATTCAAGTGGAGTACTATGATAGGCTAACAAAGCTTTATAAAAATAACCTCCACTATCTTTTGCTTTGTGCATCAGTTTCTTTATAATTCCTACCGACTTCTCAATCAATCCATTGGACTGAGGGAAAAATGGACTAGATGTTGTATGAACAAAGCCCCATTCATGAGCAAAATGCCTCATACATTCACCATTGAATTGTAGACTATTGTCTGTGAAAACTACCATTTTTAAAGCTGTTAGCAAACAACGAAAGAGTTCGCGCTCTTTTTCTCGATTATCTTTGCTTCTCCCGTGTTAGCGAAATGTATTACTCTTCCAGACTGACTTCTGACACCATGTTGTGTTCTTTATACATACCGTGGATTACGAAGAACAAACCATATTCTGGAAGAATAAGAACTAACATTTCTGCACATGCACCAAACTCTGTCCAATCATGTTCTTACATGTGATATCACCACAGTGTTGATCGTCAGCGAGGCGGAGTTATTATCACCAATCTGCACAGATTGTGGTCTTCCAGTTAGGAAGTTGAGGATCCAATTGTAGAGGGAGGTTCAGAGACCCAGGTTCTGCAACTTATTGATCAGGATTGTGGGAATGATGGTGTTAAATGCTGAGCTATAGTCAACGAACAGCATCCAGACATAATGTTTGCATTGTCCAAATGATCTAAGGCCATGCGAAGAGCCATTGAGATTGCATCTACCATAGGCCTATTGTGGCAGGCAAATTGCAATGGATCCAGAACCTTGCTAAGGCAGTTCATTCTAGCCATGACCAACCTCTCAAAGCATTTTATCACTGTAGGTGTGAGTGCTATTTGATGATGGTCGTTAAGGCAATTCACACTATTCTTCTGGCGCACTGGTATAATTGTTGCCTTTTTGAAGCAGGAGAGAACTTCTGACTGTAGCAGTGAGAGGTTGAAAATGTCCTTGAATAGTCCTGCCGGTTGGTTGGCACACATTTTCAGAGCCTTACCAGGTACCAGGCCCAGAACCCAGAGCCATCAAACACTTTTCATATGACAAGCCATTCAACCCTGGAATCATTTTCATGAACCTCCTTTCAACCCTCTCCGGTTTCAGCACATCTTTTGTAAGATAAGTGGCTCAAAACTGTTCATAATATTCCAATGAGGCTCACCAGTACTTCATAAAGTCTCAACATTCATCCTTGCTTTTATATTCCAATCCTTTTGAAATGAATGTCAACATCACATTTGCCTTTATCATCATAAAGTCAACCTACAAATTAACCTTCAGGGAATTCTGCACAGGGACTCTCAAGTCCCTTTGTGCCTCAGTTTTTGTATATTTTCTCTCCATTTAGAAAATACTCAATGCTTACATTTCTTTGACCAAAGCACATGGCCATACACTTCCCGATACTGTATTCCATATGCCATCTCTCTGCCCATTCTCCTAATCTGTCTGTCCTGCAGCCTCTCTACTTCTTTAAAACTACCTGACCCTCCACCTATCTTCATATTGTCTGCTAACTTTGCAAAAGAGCCATCAATTCCATCATCCAAATCATTGACATATAACATAAAAAGAATCAGTCCCAACACAGGCCCCTGTGAAACACCACCAGTCACCAGCAGCCAGCCAGAAAAGGCTCTGTCACAATGGCGGGGCATTGGGAGCAAGGGTGGACCCAAATGCAAGACACGT